>NC_092150.1:8681793-8804721 GCF_045791955.1 Oncorhynchus clarkii lewisi
CCCTCTCCCTCTTGCTGTCTCTATTCATCTCCCTATCCCTTGATCTCTCTCTCTCTCTCTTGCTGTCTCTATTCATCTCCCTCTCCATTGATCTCTCTCTCTCTCTCTCTCTCTCTCTCTCTCTCTCTCTCTCTCTCTCTCTCTCGATCTATCCCTCTCTCTTGCTGTCTCTATTCATGTCTCTCTCTCTCTTGCTGTCTCTATTCATCTCTCTCTCCCTTGATCTCTCTCTCTCTCTTGCTGTCTCTATTCATCTCCCTCTCCCTTGATCTCTCTCTCTCTCTTGCTGTCTATTCATCTCCCTCTCCCTTGATCTCTCTCTCTCTCTTGCTGTCTCTATTAATCTCACTCTCCCTTTATCTCCCTGTCTCTTGCTGTCTCTATTCATCTCTCTCTCCCTTGATCTCTCCCTCTCTCTCGCTGTCTCTATTCATCTCCCTCTCCCTTGATCTCTCTCTCTCTATTGCTGTCTATTCATCTCCCTCTCCCTTGATCTCTCTCTCTCTCTTGCTGTCTCTATTAATCTCACTCTCCCTTTATCTCCCTGTCTCTTGCTGTCTCTATTCATCTCTCTCTCCCTTGATCTCTCCCTCTCTCTCGCTGTCTCTATTCATCTCCCTCTCCCTTGATCTCTCTCTCTCTCTTGCTGTCTATTCATCTCCCTCTCCCTTGATCTCTCTCTCTCTCTTGCTGTCTCTATTAATCTCACTCTCCCTTTATCTCCGTGTCTCTTGCTGTCTCTATTCATCTCTCTCTCCCTTGATCTCTCCCTCTCTCTCGCTGTCTCTATTCATCTCTCTCTCCCTTGATCTCTCCCTCTCTCTCGCTGTCTCTCTTCATCTCCCTCTCCCTTGATATCTCCCTCTCTCTCGCTGTCTCTATTCATCTCCCTCTCCCTTGATCTCTCCCTCTCTCTCGCTGTCTCTATTCATCTCCCTCTCCCTTGATCTCTCCCTCTCTCTCGCTGTCTCTATTCATCTCCCTCTCCCTTGATCTCTCCCTCTCTCTCGCTGTCTCTATTCATCTCCCTCTCCCTTGATATCTCCCTCTCTCTCGCTGTCTCTATTCATCTCCCTCTCCCTTGATCTCTCCCTCTCTCTCGCTGTCTCTATTAATCTCCCTCTCCCTTGATCTCTCCCTCTCTCTCGCTGTCTCTATTCATCTCCCTCTCCCTTGATCTCTCCCTCTCTCTCGCTGTCTCTATTCATCTCCCTCTCCCTTGATATCTCCCTCTCTCTTGCTGTCTATTCATCTCCCTCTCCCTTGATCTCTCCCTCTCTCTTGCTGTCTCTATTAATCTCACTCTCCCTTGATATCTCCCTCTCTCTTGCTGTCTATTCATCTCCCTCTCCCTTGATCTCTCCCTCTCTCTTGCTGTCTCTATTAATCTCACTCTCCCTTGATATCTCCCTCTCTCTTGCTGTCTCTCTTCATCTCCCTCTCCCTTGATATCTCCCTCCCTCTTGCTGTCTCTCTTCATATCCCTCTCCCTTGATATCTCCCTCTCTCTTGCTGTCTCTATTCATCTCCCTCTCCCTTGATATCTCCCTCTCTCTTGCTGTCTCTATTCATCTCCCTCTCCCTTGATCTCCCTCTCTCTCGCTGTCTCTATTCATCTCCCTCTCCCTTGATCTCTCCCTCTCTCTTGCTGTCTCTATTCATCTCCCTCTCCCTTGATCTCCCTCTCTCTCGCTGTCTCTATTCATCTCCCTCTCCCTTGATCTCTCTCTCTCTCTTGCTGTCTCTATTCATCTCTCTCTCCCTTGATATCTCCCTCTCTCTTGCTGTCTCTATTCATCTCCCTCTCCCTTGATATCTCCCTCTCTCTTGCTGTCTCTATTCATCTCCCTCTCCCTTGATATCTCCCTCTCTCTTGCTGTCTCTATTCATCTCCCTCTCCCTTGATATCTCCCTCTCTCTTGCTGTCTCTATTCATCTCCCTCTCCCTTGATCTCCCTCTCTCTTGCTGTCTCTATTCATCTCCCTCTCCCTTGATCTCTCCCTCTCTCTTGCTGTCTCTATTCATCTCCCTCTCCCTTGATCTCCCTCTCTCTCGCTGTCTCTATTCATCTCCCTCTCTCTTGCTGTCTCTATTCATCTCCCTCTCCCTTGATCTCCCTCTCTCTCGCTGTCTCTATTCATCTCCCTCTCCCTTGATCTATCCCTCTCTCTTGCTGTCTCTATTCATCTCCCTCTCCCTTGATCTCCCTCTCTCTTGCTCTCTTTTCATCTCCCTCTCCCTTGATCTCTCCCTCTCTCTTGCTGTCTCTATTAATCTCCCTCTCCCTTGATCTCTCCCTCTCTCTTGCTGTCTCTATTCATCTCCCTCTCCCTTGATCTCCCTCTCTCTCGCTGTCTCTATTCATCTCCCTCTCTCTTGCTGTCTCTATTCATCTCCCTCTCCCTTGATCTCCCTCTCTCTCGCTGTCTCTATTCATCTCCCTCTCCCTTGATCTATCCCTCTCTCTTGCTGTCTCTATTCATCTCCCTCTCCCTTGATCTCCCTCTCTCTTGCTCTCTTTTCATCTCCCTCTCCCTTGATCTCTCCCTCTCTCTTGCTGTCTCTATTCATCTCCCTCTCCCTTGATCTCTCCCTCTCTCTTGCTGTCTCTATTCATCTCCCTCTCCCTTGATCTCTCCCTCTCTCTTGCTGTCTCTATTCATCTCCCTCTCCCTTGATCTCCCTCTCTCTCGCTGTCTCTATTCATCTCTCTGTCTCTCTGTCTCTCTCTCTCTCTCTCTGTCTCTCTCTCTCTCTGTCTCTCTCTCTCTCTCTCTCTCTCTCTCTGTGTCTCTCTCTCTCTCTCTCTGTGTCTCTCTCTCTCTCTCTGTGTCTCTCTCTCTCTCTCTCTGTCTCTCTCTCTCTCTCTCTCTCTCTTTCTCTCTGTCTCTCTCTCTCTCTGTCTCTCTCTCTCTCTCTCTGTCTCTCTCTCTCTCTCTCTCTCTCTCTCTCTCTCTCTCTCTCTGTCTCTCTCTCTCTCTGTCTCTCTCTCTCTCTCTCTCGCTCTCTGTCTCTCTCTCTCTCTCTCTCTCTCTCTCTCTCTCGCTCTCTGTCTCTCTCTCTCTCTCTCTCTATTCATCTCCCTCTCCCTTTATCTCCCTCTCTTGCTGTCTCTATTAATCTCCCTCTCCCTTTATCTCCCTCTCTTGCTGTCTCTATTCAATTCAATTCAATTCAATTCAAGGGCTTTATTGGCATGGGAAACATGTGTTAACATTGCCAAAGCAAGTGAGGTAGACAACATACAAAGTGAAAATATAAAGTGAAAAACAACAAAAATGAACAGTAAACATTACACATACAGAGGTTTCAAAACAGTAAAGACATTACAAATGTCATATTATATATATATATATATATACAGTGTTTTAACAATGTACAAATGGTTCCCTCTCTATTCCCTCTCTATTCATCTCCCTCTCCCTTTATCTCTCTCTTGCTGTCTCTATTCATCTCCCTCTCCCTTGATCTCCCTCTCTTGATGTCTCTTCATCTCTCTCTCCCTTGATCTCTCTCTCTCTCCCTCTTGCTGTCTCTATTCATCTCTCTCTCCCTTGATCTCTCTCTCCCTCTCTCTTGCTGTCTTTATTCATCTCCCTCTCCCTCTTGCTGTCTCTATTCATCTCTCTCTCCATCTTGCTGTCTCTATTCATCTCTCTCTCCCTCTTGCTGTCTCTATTCATCTCTCTCTCTCCCTATTCATCTCTCTCTCTCTCTCTCTCTTGCTGTCTCTATTCATCTCTCTCTCTCTTGCTGTCTCTATTCATCTATCTCTCTTGCTGTCTCTATTCATCTCCCTCTCTCTCTTGCTGTCACTATTCATCTCCCTCTCCCTCTTGCTGTCTCTATTCATCTCCCTCTCCCTTTATCTCTCTCTTGCTGTCTCTATTCATCTCCCTCTCCCTTGATCTCCCTCTCTTGATGTCTCTTCATCTCTCTCTCCCTTGATCTCTCTCTCTCTCTCTCTCTCTCTCTCGCTGTCTCTGTTCATCTCTCTCTCCCTTGATCTCCCTCTCTTGCTGTCTCTATTCATATCCCTCTCCCTTGATCTCTCTCTCTCGCTCTCTCTATTCATCTCCCTCTCCCTTGATCTCCCTCTCTTGCTGTCTCTTCATGTCTCTCTCCCTTGATCTCTCTCTCTCTCTCCCTCTTGCTGTCTCTATTCATCTCTCTCTCCCTTGATCTCTCCCTCTCTCTTGCTGTCTCTATTCATCTCCCTCTCCCTCTTGCTGTCTCTATTCATCTCCCTATCCCTTGATCTCTCTCTCTCTCTCTTGCTGTCTCTATTCATCTCCCTCTCCATTGATCTCTCTCTCTCTCTCTCTCTCTCTCTCTCTCTCTCTCTCTCTCTCTCTCTCTCTCGATCTATCCCTCTCTCTTGCTGTCTCTATTCATGTCTCTCTCTCTCTTGCTGTCTCTATTCATCTCTCTCTCCCTTGATCTCTCTCTCTCTCTTGCTGTCTCTATTCATCTCCCTCTCCCTTGATCTCTCTCTCTCTCTTTCTGTCTATTCATCTCCCTCTCCCTTGATCTCTCTCTCTCTCTTGCTGTCTCTATTAATCTCACTCTCCCTTTATCTCCCTGTCTCTTGCTGTCTCTATTCATCTCTCTCTCCCTTGATCTCTCCCTCTCTCTCGCTGTCTCTATTCATCTCCCTCTCCCTTGATCTCTCTCTCTCTATTGCTGTCTATTCATCTCCCTCTCCCTTGATCTCTCTCTCTCTCTTGCTGTCTCTATTAATCTCACTCTCCCTTTATCTCCCTGTCTCTTGCTGTCTCTATTCATCTCTCTCTCCCTTGATCTCTCCCTCTCTCTCGCTGTCTCTATTCATCTCCCTCTCCCTTGATCTCTCTCTCTCTCTTGCTGTCTATTCATCTCCCTCTCCCTTGATCTCTCTCTCTCTCTTGCTGTCTCTATTAATCTCACTCTCCCTTTATCTCCGTGTCTCTTGCTGTCTCTATTCATCTCTCTCTCCCTTGATCTCTCCCTCTCTCTCGCTGTCTCTATTCATCTCTCTCTCCCTTGATCTCTCCCTCTCTCTCGCTGTCTCTCTTCATCTCCCTCTCCCTTGATATCTCCCTCTCTCTCGCTGTCTCTATTCATCTCCCTCTCCCTTGATCTCTCCCTCTCTCTCGCTGTCTCTATTCATCTCCCTCTCCCTTGATCTCTCCCTCTCTCTCGCTGTCTCTATTCATCTCCCTCTCCCTTGATCTCTCCCTCTCTCTCGCTGTCTCTATTCATCTCCCTCTCCCTTGATATCTCCCTCTCTCTCGCTGTCTCTATTCATCTCCCTCTCCCTTGATCTCTCCCTCTCTCTCGCTGTCTCTATTAATCTCCCTCTCCCTTGATCTCTCCCTCTCTCTCGCTGTCTCTATTCATCTCCCTCTCCCTTGATCTCTCCCTCTCTCTCGCTGTCTCTATTCATCTCCCTCTCCCTTGATATCTCCCTCTCTCTTGCTGTCTATTCATCTCCCTCTCCCTTGATCTCTCCCTCTCTCTTGCTGTCTCTATTAATCTCACTCTCCCTTGATATCTCCCTCTCTCTTGCTGTCTATTCATCTCCCTCTCCCTTGATCTCTCCCTCTCTCTTGCTGTCTCTATTAATCTCACTCTCCCTTGATATCTCCCTCTCTCTTGCTGTCTCTCTTCATCTCCCTCTCCCTTGATATCTCCCTCCCTCTTGCTGTCTCTCTTCATATCCCTCTCCCTTGATATCTCCCTCTCTCTTGCTGTCTCTATTCATCTCCCTCTCCCTTGATATCTCCCTCTCTCTTGCTGTCTCTATTCATCTCCCTCTCCCTTGATCTCCCTCTCTCTCGCTGTCTCTATTCATCTCCCTCTCCCTTGATCTCTCCCTCTCTCTTGCTGTCTCTATTCATCTCCCTCTCCCTTGATCTCCCTCTCTCTCGCTGTCTCTATTCATCTCCCTCTCCCTTGATCTCTCTCTCTCTCTTGCTGTCTCTATTCATCTCTCTCTCCCTTGATATCTCCCTCTCTCTTGCTGTCTCTATTCATCTCCCTCTCCCTTGATATCTCCCTCTCTCTTGCTGTCTCTATTCATCTCCCTCTCCCTTGATATCTCCCTCTCTCTTGCTGTCTCTATTCATCTCCCTCTCCCTTGATATCTCCCTCTCTCTTGCTGTCTCTATTCATCTCCCTCTCCCTTGATCTCCCTCTCTCTTGCTGTCTCTATTCATCTCCCTCTCCCTTGATCTCTCCCTCTCTCTTGCTGTCTCTATTCATCTCCCTCTCCCTTGATCTCCCTCTCTCTCGCTGTCTCTATTCATCTCCCTCTCTCTTGCTGTCTCTATTCATCTCCCTCTCCCTTGATCTCCCTCTCTCTCGCTGTCTCTATTCATCTCCCTCTCCCTTGATCTATCCCTCTCTCTTGCTGTCTCTATTCATCTCCCTCTCCCTTGATCTCCCTCTCTCTTGCTCTCTTTTCATCTCCCTCTCCCTTGATCTCTCCCTCTCTCTTGCTGTCTCTATTAATCTCCCTCTCCCTTGATCTCTCCCTCTCTCTTGCTGTCTCTATTCATCTCCCTCTCCCTTGATCTCCCTCTCTCTCGCTGTCTCTATTCATCTCCCTCTCTCTTGCTGTCTCTATTCATCTCCCTCTCCCTTGATCTCCCTCTCTCTCGCTGTCTCTATTCATCTCCCTCTCCCTTGATCTATCCCTCTCTCTTGCTGTCTCTATTCATCTCCCTCTCCCTTGATCTCCCTCTCTCTTGCTCTCTTTTCATCTCCCTCTCCCTTGATCTCTCCCTCTCTCTTGCTGTCTCTATTCATCTCCCTCTCCCTTGATCTCTCCCTCTCTCTTGCTGTCTCTATTCATCTCCCTCTCCCTTGATCTCTCCCTCTCTCTTGCTGTCTCTATTCATCTCCCTCTCCCTTGATCTCCCTCTCTCTCGCTGTCTCTATTCATCTCCCTCTCTCTTGCTGTCTCTCTTCATCTCCCTCTCCCTTGATATCTCCCTCCCTCTTGCTGTCTCTCTTCATATCCCTCTCCCTTGATATCTCCCTCTCTCTTGCTGTGTCTATTCATCTCCCTCTCCCTTGATATCTCCCTCTCTCTTGCTGTCTCTATTCATCTCCCTCTCCCTTGATCTCCCTCTCTCTCGCTGTCTCTATTCATCTCCCTCTCCCTTGATCTCTCCCTCTCTCTTGCTGTCTCTATTCATCTCCCTCTCCCTTGATCTCCCTCTCTCTCGCTGTCTCTATTCATCTCCCTCTCCCTTGATCTCTCTCTCTCTCTTGCTGTCTCTATTCATCTCTCTCTCCCTTGATATCTCCCTCTCTCTTGCTGTCTCTATTCATCTCCCTCTCCCTTGATATCTCCCTCTCTCTTGCTGTCTCTATTCATCTCCCTCTCCCTTGATATCTCCCTCTCTCTTGCTGTCTCTATTCATCTCCCTCTCCCTTGATATCTCCCTCTCTCTTGCTGTCTCTATTCATCTCCCTCTCCCTTGATCTCCCTCTCTCTTGCTGTCTCTATTCATCTCCCTCTCCCTTGATCTCTCCCTCTCTCTTGCTGTCTCTATTCATCTCCCTCTCCCTTGATCTCCCTCTCTCTCGCTGTCTCTATTCATCTCCCTCTCTCTTGCTGTCTCTATTCATCTCCCTCTCCCTTGATCTCCCTCTCTCTCGCTGTCTCTATTCATCTCCCTCTCCCTTGATCTATCCCTCTCTCTTGCTGTCTCTATTCATCTCCCTCTCCCTTGATCTCCCTCTCTCTTGCTCTCTTTTCATCTCCCTCTCCCTTGATCTCTCCCTCTCTCTTGCTGTCTCTATTCATCTCCCTCTCCCTTGATCTCTCCCTCTCTCTTGCTGTCTCTATTCATCTCCCTCTCCCTTGATCTCCCTCTCTCTCGCTGTCTCTATTCATCTCCCTCTCTCTTGCTGTCTCTATTCATCTCCCTCTCCCTTGATCTCCCTCTCTCTCGCTGTCTCTATTCATCTCCCTCTCCCTTGATCTATCCCTCTCTCTTGCTGTCTCTATTAATCTCCCTCTCCCTTGATCTCCCTCTCTCTTGCTCTCTTTTCATCTCCCTCTCCCTTGATCTCTCCCTCTCTCTTGCTGTCTCTATTCATCTCCCTCTCCCTTGATCTCTCCCTCTCTCTTGCTGTCTCTATTCATCTCCCTCTCCCTTGATCTCTCCCTCTCTCTTGCTGTCTCTATTCATCTCCCTCTCCCTTGATCTCCCTCTCTCTCGCTGTCTCTATTCATCTCCCTCTCTCTTGCTGTCTCTATTCATCTCCCTCTCCCTTGATCTCCCTCTCTCTCGCTGTCTCTATTCATCTCCCTCTCCCTTGATATCTCCCTCTCTCTCGCTGTCTCTATTCATCTCCCTCTCCCTTGATATCTCCCTCTCTCTCGCTGTCTCTATTCATCTCCCTCTCCCTTGATATCTCCCTCTCTCTTGCTGTCTCTATTCATCTCCCTCTCCCTTGATCTCCCTCTCTCTCGCTATCTCTATTCATGTCCCTCTCTCTTGCTGTCTCTATTCATCTCCCTCTCCCTTGATCTCCCTCTCTCTCGCTGTCTCTATTCATCTCCCTCTCCCTTGATATCTCCCTCTCTCTCGCTGTCTCTATTCATCTCCCTCTCCCTTGATATCTCCCTCTCTCTCGCTGTCTCTATTCATCTCCCTCTCCCTTGATATCTCCCTCTCTCTTGCTGTCTCTATTCATCTCCCTCTCCCTTGATATCTCCCTCTCTCTTGCTGTCTCTATTCATCTCCCTCTCCCTTGATATCTCCCTCTCTCTTGCTGTCTCTATTCATCTCCCTCTCCCTTGATCTCTCTCTCTCTCTCGCTGTCTCTATTCATCTCCCTCTCCCTTGATCTCTCCCTCTCTCTTGCTGTCTCTATTGATCTCCCTCTCCCTTGATATCTCCCTCTCTCTTGCTGTCTCTATTCATCTCCCTCTCCCTTGATATCTCCCTCTCTCTCGCTGTCTCTATTCATCTCTCTCTCCCTTGATATCTCCCTCTCTCTCGCTGTCTCTCTTCATCTCCCTCTCCCTTGATATCTCCCTCTCTCTTGCTGTCTCTATTCATCTCCCTCTCCCTTGATATCTCCCTCTCTCTCGCTGTCTCTATTCATCTCCCTCTCCCTTGATATCTCCCTCTCCCTTGATATCTCCCTCTCTCTCGCTGTCTCTATTCATCTCCCTCTCCCTTGATCTCTCTCTCTCTCTCGCTGTCTCTATTCATCTCCCTCTCCCTTGATATCTCCCTCTCTCTCGCTGTCTCTATTCATCTCCCTCTCCCTTGATATCTCCCTCTCTCTCGCTGTCTCTCTTCATCTCCCTCTCCCTTGATATCTCCCTCTCTCTCGCTGTCTCTATTCATCTCCCTCTCCCTTGATATCTCCCTCTCTCTCGCTGTCTCTCTTCATCTCCCTCTCCCTTGATATCTCCCTCTCTCTCGCTGTCTCTATTCATCTCCCTCTCCCTTGATATCTCCCTCTCTCTCGCTGTCTCTATTCATCTCCCTCTCCCTTGATCTCTCTCTCTCTCTCGCTGTCTCTATTCATCTCCCTCTCCCTTGATCTCTCTCTCTCTCTCGCTGTCTCTATTCATCTCCCTCTCCCTTGATCTCTCCCTCTCTCTCGCTGTCTCTATTCATCTCCCTCTCCCTTGATATCTCCCTCTCTCTCGCTGTCTCTATTCATCTCCCTCTCCCTTGATCTCTCTCTCTCTCTCGCTGTCTCTATTCATCTCCCTCTCCCTTGATATCTCCCTCTCTCTCGCTGTCTCTATTAATTTCACTTTCCCTTTCTGTCTCTCCTTCTGTGTGTGATAAGAGGTGACCTGTGATGCTGCAGACACAGACCGCTCCAGATCATTCACAGCAGCACATCTTAGATCAGACAGACAGACAGACAGACAGACAGACATATAGCACCACCGACGGCACGACAGACAGACAGACAGGCAGGCAGACAGACAGACACCTGGGAGAGCAGCTGGCCTGCTGCCAACTGCAAGAGCAAGCAGGGCAAACTCAGAGAGAAACGAGGGAGAAAGAAAGGAGAGAGGGGAGGGGGAGGGGGAGGTGGAGGGAGGGGACACTAATCCTAAAAACACAGTGATGCTTTTGGCTCTAGGCCTGTATTGCTGTCAAGTGTGGGTGTCAGAGGATTAGTACTTATGACATTCACTCTTAAGAAAAGCAGATCAGATCTCTCTCCCCTGAGGACTATATCCATGCACCAATGACAACCCAATTTCTCTAAACTGAATGAAAACCTACACCTGTAACCCTAACCTATACATAGCCATAATACTTCCTGGAAACACACTGCACTGTATCGTAATTGTTGCTTTTTCAGGATAATATCTTTAGCATTAAGCTGTTAACCTTTGTTGTTTGTTCTGTCTGTCTGATGCCTGTCATTTCTGTTCCTGGGTGTAACATGGCTGCTACTAGCTATTAGCATGAACACATTAGCCTTTAGCACTGTTAGTATAAACCCTTTCTAGCCCAATTCCTGCTCTTTCTGTTTGTTTTTTTCTAGTTGTTTGAGTCTATATCTGTGTAGCCCACGGTCAGCTTCTTGGTCTTACTGACGTTGATGTGATGGAGATAAAGACACTCAGTCTAAGTTTTACTATCTGTTTTGCTATCTGTTTTACTATCTGTTTTGTGACTTTTTCAAAAACAAGATACTAGTTATTTTGACTGACACACAACATGTCATGTGTCACTGTCACATGATTTAGAACAGACATCTTTTGCTGTCTGGATCTCCTCTTCCCTCATGGAACCTCCTCTTCCCTTATGGAACCATCACTTCCCTCATGGAACGTCCTCTTCCCTCATGGAACCTCCTCTTCCCTCATGGAACCTCCTCTTCCCTTATGGAACCATCACTTCTCTCATGGAACCTCCTCTTCCCTCAATGGACCTCCTCTTCCCTCATGGAATCTCCTCTTCCCTCATGGAATCTCCTCTTCCCTCATGGAACCTCCTCTTCCCTCATGGAACCTCCTCTTCCCTCATGGAACCTCCTCTTCCCTCATGGAACCTCCTCTTCCCTCGTGGAACCTCCTCTTCCCTCGTGGAACCATCACTTCCCTCGTGAAACCTCCTCTTCCCTCATGGAACCATCACTTCCCTCATGGAACCTCCTCTTCCCTCATGGAACCTCCTCTTCCCTCATGTTGTTCATCAATACTGTATGAAGCCATAGTGTCCTTGACCGTATATGATGTCATTGTGTCCCTGACTGTGTATGATGTCATTGTGTCCATGATCGTGTATGATGTCATTGTGTTGCCTGCCTCCTCTAAACTCTCTCTATTTTAATTATGTTCTCAGCTGGAATGTCCTGAGTCAGTCCCCCGGTCCAGAGAACAACTCCCAGCATCAGCCAGTGCTGATGGGACCTGCTTCTCCACGATGAGTCTTCAAGATGGCGGCTGCGGCTATGCTAGCGACAATTTGGCGGCTAACACGGCCAGCGGCAGCATGCGGCGGCGCCTGGAAGACCAGGGGTTCACCCTGCGCGTCTACCCGGGCGCCCTGGCCGAGGGCACCATCTACTGCCCCGTGGGCGCCCGCAAGAGCACCACTGCTGCCGAGGCCATTGAGCGCCTGCTGGAGCGTCTGAGCCTGGACCGTACCAAATGCTACGTGCTAGCCGAGGTGAAGGAGTTCGGCGGGGAGGAGTGGATCCTCAACCCCAGTGACTGCCCAGTCCAGCGGATGATGCTGTGGCCCCGCAACGCCCTAGAGAATCGCTGTGGCCTGGGCAGTGGGGAGGACTACCGTTTCCTTCTCAGAGAGAAGAACCTGGACGGCTCCATCCATTATGGAGGCAGTCTCCAGATGTGGCTGCGCGTGACCGAGGAGCGCCGCCGCATGGTGGAACGGGGTTTTCTGCCCCAGCCCGCAGGGGGCGAGCACCCGGCCGACCTGTGCGCTCTCCCTGAGCTGACGGAGCACGCCCTGCTGGAGAGCCTCCGCTCGCGCTTCCGGCAGGAGAAGATCTACACCTACGTCGGCTCCATCCTCATCGTCATCAACCCCTTCCAGTTCCTACCCATCTACAACCCTAAGTACGTCAAGATGTACGACAACCACGCTCTGGGAGACCTGGAGCCGCACATCTACGCCGTGGCGGATGTGGCTTACCACGCCATGCTGCAGCGGCGGAGGAACCAGTGCATCGTCATCTCTGGAGAGAGCGGCTCGGGAAAGACCCAGAGCACCAACTTCCTGATTCATCACCTGACCGCCCTCAGCCAGAAGGGATTCGCCAGTGGGGTGGAGCAGATCATCCTGGGGGCGGGGCCTGTGTTAGAGGTAGGTTGTGATTGGTTTGTTGACGGTCGTGGGGGGGATAATGTGTGTGTGTGTGTGTGTGGGAGACTGCAACTCAGTATACACAAGAAGGAATGTGATCGATGTGTTGTGAAATCTAGGTCATGCCAGCTGACTGTATTAACCTAGAAAGACAAGTAGAGATGCTGCATGTAAGGATAGTATATGTAAGGATATGTAAGGATAGTATATGTAAGGATAGTAAATGTAAGGATAGGATATGTAAGGATATGTAAGGATAGTATATGTGTAACGGCTTTCTTCTATCTCCCCATCTGACGAAGAGGTGGAACAAGGATCGGACCAAAATGCAGCGTGTAGATTGCGATCCATGTTTAATGAACAAACGTAAACATAAATTAATACAAACACTACAAAACAAAAGAACGTAATGAACGAAACGAAAACAGCCTATACTTGTGTAAACTAACAAAGACAGGAACAAGGACACTAAGGACAATCACCCACGACAAACTCAAAGAATATGGCTGCCTAAATATGGTTCCCAATCAGAGACAACGATAAACACCTGCCTCTGATTGAGAACCACTCCAGACAGCCATAGACTTTGCTAGATCACCCCACTAGCTACAATCCCAATACATACACACCAAAACCCCAAGACAAAACACACCACAATACATGAAGATAAACACAAAATACTTCGACCAGGGCGTGACAATATGTAAGGATTGTATATGTAAGGATATGTAAGGATTGTATATGTAAGGATATGTAAGGATTGTATATGTACGGATATGTAAGGATTGTATATGTAAGGATATGTAAGGATATGTAAGGATTGGATATGTAAGGATATGTAAGGATATGTAAGGATATGTAAGGATATGTAAGGATATGTAAGGATTGTATATGTACGGATATGTAAGGATTGTATATGTAAGGATATGTTAGGATATGTAAGGATAGGATATGTAAGGATATGTAAGGATGGGATATGTAAGGATATGTAAGGATATGTAAGGATATGTAAGGATGGGATATGTAAGGATATGTAAAGATGGGATATGTAAGGATATGTAAGGATATGTAAGGATGGGATATGTAAGGATATGTAAGGATGGGATATGTAAGGATATGTAAGGATGGGATATGTAAGTATATGTAAGGATGGTAAACTTGCAGTTACCAGCTCAGCCCCATGCTAGCATGATAATTGTAATTAAGGCTATGATGAAATCACTGTCTCATCCCTCTTTACCCCATCCTTGCCCTCATGCAGGGACACCTCCTTGAGACTTAAAGTAACTGTAAATGAGACAAATGATTGGCAGCTTGCTGACTGTGAGGCATTGGGAAGTGTGGGGGGGGGGGGGGGGGGGGGGGGATGATATGTCATGGTTACAAAGAGGAAGTGCATTATGAAAGCCCTGTAAATAGGTTGTTTCACTAGCAGCAGTATGTATATTAAGCATGAGACGAAGCATGTCACTGTGGATTGTAGTCATGTTTTGTATTCCAGATTGGGTCGTCTCGACATGGTAGAACCTATATTTATCTGCTATTGCAACATATGAGTTGACGCGTATATTATTGACCTAGGATCTGTGCTTGGACATTTTATAGTGTTTGAAAACCTAATGCACCATTGCCTAATACAGATGGGATTCAGAGTCAATTATGGATTTTGGATTAGCGTTTTGATTTGGATGTATGAAAAGGCGAATGACTACTAAAGGGCAAACTCATTTTACATACAGTACCGGTCAAAGTTTGGACACACCTACTCATTCAAGGGTTTTTCTTTATTTGTACTATTTTCTACATTGTAGAATAATAGTGAAGACATCAGAACTATGAAATAACACATACGGAAGGAATCATGTTGTAACCAAAAAAGTGTAGCCAAAAAAGTAGCCACCCTTTGCCTTGATGACAGCTTTGCACACTATTGGCATTCTCTCAACCAGCTTCTGAGCACTTGTTGGCTGCTTGTCCTTCAATCTGTGGTCCAACTCATCCCAAACTATCTCAATTGGGTTGAGGTCAGGTGATTGTGGAGGCCAGGTCATCTGATGCAGCACTCCATCACTCTGCTTCTTGGTCAAGTAGCCCGTACACAGCCTGCTGGGTCAATGTCGTGTTGAAAAGCAAATGATAGTCCCACTAAGCGCAAAGCAGATGGGATGGCTTACCTCTGCAGAATGCTGTGGTAGCCATGCTGGTTAAGTGTGCCTTGAATTCAAAATAAATCAAAGACGGTGTCACCAGCAAAGCACCATCACACCTCCTCCTCCTCCATGCTTCACGGTGGGAACCACACATGTGAAGATCATCCGTTCACTCTGCGTCTCACATCTCACTTCTGGAACCAAAAATCTCACATTTGGACTCATCAGACCAAAAGGATAGATTTCCACCGGTATAATATCCATTGCTCTTGTTTCTTGGCCCAAGCAAGTCTCTTCTTCTTGTTGGTGTCCTTTAGTAGTGGTTTCTTTGCAGCAATTCAACCATGAATGCAGATGTTCACGCAGTCTCTTCTGAACAGTTGATGTAGGAGATGTGTCTGTTACTTGAACTCTGAAGCATTTATTTGGGTTGCAATTTCTGAGGCTGGTAACTCTAATGAACTTATCTGCAGCAGAGGTAACTCAAGGTCTTCCTTTCCTGTGGCGGTCCTCATGAGAGCCAGTTTCATCATAGTTCTTGATGGTTTTTGCGACTGCACTTGAAGAAACATTCAAAGTTCTTGAAATGTTCCACATTGACTGACCTTCATGCCTTAACTTCTTGGTGACGGGCAGTATTTTCACGTCCGGATGAAATGCATGCCCAAATTCAACTGACTGCTACTCATCCCCAGAAGATAAGATATGCATATTATTAGTAGATTTGGATAGAAAACACTCTGAAGTTTCTGAAACTGTTTGAATCATGTCTGTGAGTATAACATAACTTATTTAGAAGGACAAACTATTCAGATCTTTTTTTTTGTGGTCACTCTCTTTTCAATGGGTTTTCATTGGGAAACCAGATTTCTAAGGGACTTTCTTGCAGTTCCTACCGCTTCCACTGGATGTCACCAGTCTTTAGAAATTGGTTGATTTTATTCCTTTGTGTGATGAAGAAGTAGCCCTGTTCAAAACGAGGGTCACTTGTAGTGTACTGTTAGATAGAGGCGCGTTTGTTTCCCTCCTGTATTGAACACAGATCATCCCTTCTTAAATTTGATTGATTATTTACGTTAAAAAATACCTAAAGTTGTATTACAAAAGTAGTTTAAAATGTTTTGGCAAAGTTTACCGGTAACTTTTGAGATATTTTGTAGTCACGTTGCGCAAGTTGGAACCAGTGTTTTTCTGGATCAAACGCACCAAATAAATGGACATTTTGGATATATATCGACGGAAGTAATCGAACAAAAGGACCATTTGTGATGTTTCTGGGACATATCGGAGTGCCAACAAAAGAAGCTCGTCAAAGGTAAGACATGAATTATATTTTTATTTCTGAGTTTTGTGTCTCGCCTGCAGGATTGAAATATGCTTCTCTTTCTTTGTTTACGGAGGTGCTATCCTCAGATAATAGCATTGTTTGCTTTCGCCGAATAGCATTTTTGAAATCTAACATGTTGGCTGGATTCACAACAAGTGTAGCTTTAATTTGGTATCTTACATGTGTGATTTCATGAAAGTTATATTTTTATAGTAATTTATTAGAATTTGGTGCTCTGCATTTTCACTGGCTTTTGGCCAGGTCCACATATCCCAGAGAGGTTAAAGTAATGATCGACTGTCATTTCTCTTTGCTTATTTGAGCTGTTCTTGCCATAATATGGACTTGGTGTTTTACCAAATAGGGCTGTCTTCTGTATACCTTGTCACAATACAACCTATTGGCTCAAACACATTAAGAGGGAAAGAAATTCCACAAATTAACTTTTAACAAGGCACACCTGTTAATTGAAATGCATTCCAGGTGACTACCTCATGAAGCTGGCTGAGAGAATGCCAAGAGTGTGCAAAGCTGTCATCAAGGCAAAGGGTGGCTACATTGAAGAATCTCAAATGTAAAATATATTTTGATTTGTTAAACACTTTCTTGGGTACTACATGATTCCATATGTGTTATTTCATAGTTTTGATGTCTTCACTATTATTCTACAATATAGAAAACAGTCAAAATAAAGAAAAACCCTTGAATGAGTAGGTGTGTCCAAATTTTTGACTGGTACTGTGTGTCTGAGTTGTGACGGCTTCTCAGTGCTTGTGACTGTTTATTTGATTGGTTGCGATGGGGACCTCTGTCGAGTTTTCAGCCCAGAGGGTTTGTTTTTCAGTGGCCATTTTGTCTGCCATGAGTCACGACACACCAACACTACTGCGCATACGCTGAGGTCATGGTAAAATGTGCACTCTCTCACCATGGAAATGACATGTGGACCTAATGCAGTTAAGCAGGCCTATACAGTGGGGCAAAAAAGTATTTAGTCAGCCACCAATTGTGCAATAATTTGCAAATAAATTCATATAAAAATCATACAATGTGATTTTCTGGATTTTTTTTTTCTCATTTTGTCTGTCACAGTTGAAGTGTACCTATGATGAAAATTACAGGCCTCTCTCATCTTTTTAAGTGGGAGAACTTGCACAATTGGTGGCTGACTAAATACTTTTTTGCCCCACTGTATATGGTAAGTTGGGGATAGGGGATACAGGAAATCATAAATCTGTTTTTACAAGACCTTATTTGGGTTCAATCTTCCCGGAGATCTTCTGTTGAAAGAGAATAGACAAAAACGTACAGTTTTAAAATGTCTGGGAACCTTGTGATGGATCTTGTTAGCGCATAACTGTTGTTGTCTAAGGCTTATTTCCCGCTGTTAGCATCCTCGAGTAATAAGTCACTGACCTCGTGTGAACCAGTAGATATTTGACATAGGTGAATCTGAACACCTCTCAGGCTCTCAATGCCAATGTGGCTGCTCTTTTATCTAAAAACCTGTTTTGATAAGAGTAAGGATAATTGTAAACATGTTTGTTCATCAATCACCTTGCTGACAGGTGGGAACTGAACTGCTGAGCTTCTGTGTGGAGGAAGAGGGGGAAGGGAAAGGGAGCAACACCAGGACCTTGTATCTGTCTCAGAGCAGGCATGTCCACTATCTCTCTGATGATGGCATCTCTGTCAATAGAACAAGCAGACTCATTGAGCCATATTAGACTGTAAAACTGAGCAGGAAGAGCAATACATTAGTGAACAAATCATTAAGTTGATTTGATCTCTCTTTTAGAAGAAACCACATTCCTTACAATTAAAGTACTGTAAAAAAAAGAATAACTCAATAACAGTTAACCTGACTGTGTGCTCTTCTAGCCAATTGGTCTTCTAGGCCTACTTCCTGTTCTATAGGTAGACGATAACAACTTCCTGTTCTATAGGTAGAAGATGACACGTTCTTGTTCTAAAGGTAGACGATGACAACTTCCTGTTCTATAGGTAGAAGATGGCAACTTCCTGTTCTATAGGTAGACGATGACAACTTCCTGTTCTATAGGTAGAAGATGGCAACTTCCTGTTCTATAGGTAGAAGATGGCAACTTCCTGTTCTATAGGTAGACGATGACAACTTCTCGTTTTATAGGTAAAAGATAACAACTTTCCGTTTTACAGGTAAAAGATAACTTCCCCTTTTATAGGTAAAATATAACAACTTCACGTTTTTATAGGTAAAATATAACAACTTCCTGTTTTCTAGGTAGAAGATAACAACTTCCTGTTTTCTAGGTAAAATATAACAACTTCCTGTTTTCTAGGTAGAAGATAACAAACCTTGAATAAAGTAGTCGGTAGTAATGACATTCAATTGGTCCCGTTAACCAGCTGAACATCCAGGTCTCCCTTTGATAGACAGCAGCAGTATGAAGTGGAGAATGTATCGCTTCGGGTTTCCTCTAGGGCTAGGCCATATGGCCAAAATATCATAGTACCATTTTTCTTCACATTTATGACGGTATTTTATGTTTTATATGACCTTAGGAAGAGGCATGCAAGAGAAGAAAGAGTGGGACTACTCCGGTAGTAAACGGAGTAAAGTATAAAAACAGACATTTAAACACGCCAGAGTGGTGTATCACATTTAACAAACCAAACGTTGAAATACCGTTATAAAAGTTTAAGTAAAAACACAAAACGATCCATCAATACCGGTACATAGTGAAATACGGTCTACCGCCCAGCCCTAGTTTCCCATGATCTAGGATCAGCTTCCCCTCCCCCAATCCTAACTCAGGGGGCAACTTCACCCTACTCTAGGAGGTATCAGGGGCTGACTGTGAATACCCATGGGAAACTTGGGGTAGCAGGTGACCTAGTGGTTAAAGCGTTGGGCCAGTAACTGAACAGTTGCTAGATCGAATCTCCGAGCTGATAAGGTAAAAAAAAATCTGTGGTTCTGCCCGAAAACAAGACAGTTAACCCACTGTTCCTTGGCTATCATCGTGTAAATAAGAATTTGTTCCTAACTGACTTGCCTAGATAAAGGTTACAAATATAACCTTGAGGCTTGACATTCTTTGCCCCACTGAGCTGGATCAGAGTGGAAAGCAGTTTGGGGTAAAAAAGGTCACCGATTTACAACTACTAGAGTGACTCTTCTGTCCGGCCTCCATTATAGTCATGCCAATTACAGGCCTGTTTGCCTTAGTCGAATGCTCCTCTGACGGCTCTAGTTAATGTATAACTAGCTGCTGATGTTGGAGTGCCCTGGGATAATATTAATTGTTTGCACTGTGAGATTGCTTATCGCCCAGTGTCGTTGGTTGTATGTTGGAGTTTTTTTGGAGAGTTTTCTGTCAGCTGAGGCTTGTGCTGCTGATGCTAACTACTTCCTGGTGGTGCTTGTTAAGGGTGTTCATATACTACTCTTTACATTGAACGTGCACATGAGGCAACAGGAAGCCTAGTGGTTAGAGCGTTGGGGCCAGTAACCGAAAGGTTGCTAGATCGAATCCCCGAGCTGACGAGGTGTAAATCTGTCGTTTTGCCCCTGAACAAGGCAGTTAAACCCACTGTTCCTAGGCCCTCATTGTAAATAAGATTTTGTTCTTAACTGACGTACCTAGTTAAATATATATATATTTTTAAATGAACCTATCCACACATACACTTCTATCCTCTCCCCATCTCTCTCTCTATCCTCTCCCCCCTCTCTCTCTTTATCCACCCCCCCCTCTCTCTATCCTCTCTCTATCCTCTCTCTATCCTCTCTCTCTCTCTCTCTCTCTCTATCCTCTCTCTCTCTCTCTCTCTATCCTCTCTCTATCCTCTCTCTCTCTCTCTTTCTCTCTATCCTCTCTCTCTCTCTCTTTCTCTCTATCCTCTCTCTCTCTCTTTCTCTCTATCCTCTCTCTCTCTCTCTCTCTATCCTCTCTCTCTCTCTCTCTCTCTCTCTCTCTCTCTCTCTCTCTTTCTCTCTATCCTCTCTCTCTCTCTTTCTCTCTATCCTCTCTCTCTCTCTTTCTCTCTATCCTCTCTCTCTCTCTCTCTCTCCTCTCTCTCTCTCTCTCTCTATCCTCTCTCTCTCTCTCTCTCTCTCTCTCTCTCTCTCTCCTCCATCGCTCTCTCTCACTCTCTGGCTATGGCTCTCTCCCTCCCCCTGTCCTGCAGAGCAGTGTGTGCCCCCCCCCACTTCACATTCTATTACAGTGTACTGTGGGTCAACTTCATCTTTTGCTGATGCCACATTACTCTTCTTTATCTGATCAGTGGGTATGCCCGCTACTTCGGTTTCCAGGCTAAATGGAACAGAAATATATATATATGTATATACACACAGTACCAGTAAAGTTTGGACACACCTACTCATTTCCAGGGTTTTTCTTTATTTTTACTATTTTCTACATTGTAGAATAATAGTGAAGACATCAGAACTAAGAAATAACACATATGGAATCATGTAGTAACCAAAGAAGTGTTAAACAAATCAAAATATATTTTATATTTAAGATTCTTCAATGTAGCCACCCTTTGCCTTGATGACAGCTTTGCACACTCTTGGCATTCTCTCAACCAGCTTCACCTGGAATGCTTTTCCAACAGTCTTGAAGGAGTTCCCACATACGCTGAGCACTTGTTGGCTGCTTTTCCTTCACTCTGCGGTCCAACTCATCCCAAAGCCATCTTAATTGGGTTGAGGTTGGGTGATTGTCATCTAATTCAGCAATTCGTCACTCTCCTTCTTGGTCAAATAGCCCTTACACAGCCTGGAGGTGTGTTTTGGGTCATTATCCTGTTGGAAAAACACATGATGGTCCCACTTTGCACAAACCAGATGGAATGGCGTATCGCTGCAGACTGCTGTGGAAACACCTCAGAGCCTGGTTACTCTCTAGGTTTCTTCCTAGGTTCCTGCATTTCTAGCCTACATTTTTCTGCATTGCTTGTTATTTGGTGTTTTAGGCTGGGTTTCTGTAAAGCACTTTTAAGCATCTGCTGACTTTAAAAAATACAATAAATCCCAAATCTCTTAGAATAAGACATATCAAATCTCTCCTACAGTACAGAGTTCTTACAGAGGACAAGAGGGGTTTTATTGACCCTATTACCTCGGGTGCGCTAGGGAGTGCTTGGTGCTTGGTCAGTGAATGATCATGTTTCCTTCTTTGTTGCCAGCTATTGTTGGTGAACATACAGTCCACATGGTTTCATAATCAGCTTTAATATTGTAGATTGTGGCGTCTATCAATGTAATTGTCTGCATGAATTCCAATCCCCCATATATATATATATATATATATATATATATATATATATATTTTTTTTTTTAAATATAAGTTCCTTCTTCTTCTTCTTCATTATTTTTCACCACCTCTCCCATAATTGGAGTAAAATAATGAACAACAATACTTAGGCTTCTACTTCCTGTTTATACATACTATATACATTTTTACAGACACAGTGTATTTTACATTAGTTATCTTTAGTTAGTTTTTTGGTCCCAGCCTTCTGCTACCCTCAACCCCTCCCATCTAGGATAGCTAAGTGCTCCCCATTTCATAAGATTGGACAAAGCAAAACAGGCTGTCTCTGTGAGTGCTAGCGTTAGCCTGGTTTTGGCTAATCATTTACCTCCGTTCTCATGTGTTCTTGTTAGCACATCTCTCCGTTAGCCATATCCCTAGCACACCACACGCTCTCCAACGGGAGTCCAACGTCTGTCCCTTGGATTATACTCATCCCGCCTCTCTCTCTCTCTTTGTAACATTCCCCTTTTGTCCCTCTCGGGAAAACGTACAGTATACATGTAACGTAGCAGATAGTGTACTAACAATTGTTACGTTAGCATAGCTTCGACAGGAAATAGACTGGACAATGTTTATTCAATACTGCATCGTTGTCTCCCTTAGCCGTCCTCTCGGTCTCGTTGCTCTTCTACAAGATGGTTGAAGTCTGATTTCTGGACACTTATCCATTTGTTGTGTCAACAAAACACGGCTCATATTTTTTGAGGGGGTGGGTTATCACTGAAGATATGTAATCTCTTATTCGGCTGTACTGTACACAATCATCTTTGTTTTGTAATTCTACCGAGTATACGGTTCTTATCAGACTCAGGCGTGTATGTTGTGCAACCGGCAAGAATGAAACAAATGTGTTATCACAGTCGACTTCTCCAACGGTCGCTGTTGCGTTGATGTGTAGTTATTCATGTGAGAGAACTGCTTGCTCGGTGTGGGAGTTCAGTAAGATCTCATCTCTTCAAAGAGGTGGTGTTTTAGTCGGGCTTGGAATTGACAGGGACCTCACTATACGCTATTATCATGATGCTTAAGGTGCCGATACGATACGTTCTACCGATTTTTTTTTTTATTGCAATTCGATATTCCAAACATATTTGCTCACACTATATGTCTGCTGCAGAGAGACAAAAGAGTCATATGAGAAAACTAGTTTTGATCAGCCTTGTAAGTAAAAGGAGCTGAAAACATGTTGGCTTAACGTTTAAAAAGAAGATTGAGGCCAACCTATAGAAATCCTGGAGTTTTGGCTCAGGTATAGCCGACTAGCGCTACGTTAACTACATAGCAAAATAAAGGGAATCGATACTTGGAGTCATATAATCAATATAATATTATCAGAATTAATTTTGCGATACTCTGCTGTATCCACCCCCCCCACCCCCCCATCCCTAGTATAGAGTTACCTATGCGTGTTCATTTCAGTGTTCAGTGCAGTGAAAGTCAGGCTTGGGCTCTGTTACCTAAGTAAGTCAAACTTTATGTCCACGTGCCACAGACTTGGTAAATGCACCACACCCACACATACACAGCTAGAATGAAATGGCCCAGTGCAGGGAATTGATTGATTGGCAAAATGGGATTGATTTAATCTGGGCCTGCTAACTTGGTGACCGGCCAATCATATTCAGATGAGATTAAAACTATTAGGCCTTTTAATTGGACGACAGTTCCATCTGGGAATGACTTAGCGAATTGGATCTGCACTCTGCAGCGGTGACCTCACAAACTTTATCCAGTTAGCCTAGCTAGCTATCATCAATCAAGCTAATACTTTATCCAGTTAGCCTAGCTAGCTATCATCAATCAAGCTAATACTTTATCCAGTTAGCCTAGCTAGCTATCATCAATCAAGCTAATACTTTATCCAGTTAGCCTAGCTAGCTATCATCAATCAAAGTTGTCTTTTGGTGCTATTGTAAAACACTCTTTTATTTTTCAAAGGGGAAGGGTAATTTGTTTTAAATCTGAGTTAAACATATTGTAAGGTCTGTAGAAGTCTCTTGTTTCTGCTGCTCAGAATGAGCGTGTAGCATTATGTGACCTTTTGAAGGACCACCTGTCAGGCTCCAACAAAGCTGCTTAATCTCTGATAGGCCAGTCCCAACACACCCATAGCTCGTTGTCATGGTCACCCAGCAGTTTTACTGGAATCCAGAAACAAATACAGCTTCCTTCCTTCCTTTGTGCCTCAAGGGGTCTGAATACTAATTGCAGTATAGATTAAAGTAAATGCCGGAGCTGTGTTTGACTGTAGTTATGATTTCTACTAGAAACAGTGTGCCGTCACCGAAAATGAGAAATTAGTGCAGTAGTGCCACGCCTTGAGAAGAACGAACAGGGCTATCACACTGACATGATTGATCCAGAATGGTGTCTGCTGGACCGTGTTGTGCCACGCCTGACTCGAAGAGCCGGTATGTTATGGCGCGGGCCACGATACTCAAGGGAAGAAACGCTGAAAAGAGTTAGAGAGAGCTAAAGAGAGAGAGGGAGAGATGAAAAGAGAGGGAGAAAGGGAGATAAAAGAGAGCGAAATGTAAAGAGGGAGGTAGGTGGAGATAGAGATAAGAGAGGGAGGGAGAGATGAAAAGAGGGAGAAAGGGAGATAAAAGAGAGGGAAATGTAAAGAGGGAGGGATGGAGAGAAAGATGGGAGAGGGAGGGAGAGATACAGATGGGTTAGGGAGGGAGGGAGAGATACAGATGGGTTAGGGAGGGAGAGATGGAGAAGGAGGGAGGGAGAGATGGAGAGGAAGGGAGAGATACAGATGGGTTAGGGAGGGAGAGATACAGATGGGTTAGGGAGGGAGGGAGAGATACAGATGGGTTAGGGAGGGAGAGATAAAGAGAGGGAGAGGGAGGGATAAAGAGAGGGAGGGAGGGAGGGATAAAGAGAGGGAGAGGGAGGGAGAGAAAGAGAGGGAGATAACGGGAGGGATAAAGAGAGGGAGAGGGAGGGAGAGAAAGAGAGGGAGATAACGGGAGGGAGGGAGGGAGGGAGAGAACGGGAGGGAGGGATAACGGGAGGGAGGGAGAGAACAGGAGGGAGGGAGGGATAACGGGAGGGAGGGAGGGATAACGGGAGGGATGGAGAGAACAGGAGGGAGGGAAGGATAACAGGAGGGGGGAGAGATAACGGGAGGGAGGGAGGGATAACGGGAGGGAGGGAGAGATAACGGGAGGGAGGGATAACGGGAGGGAGGGAGAGATAACGGGAGGGAGGGAGGGATACCGGGAGGGAGGGAGAGATAACGGGAGGGAGGGAGAGATAACGGGAGGGAGGGAGAGATAACGGGAGGGAGGGGGGGATAAAGAGAGGGAGGGAAGGCGAGATAACGGGAGGGAGGGAGAGATAACAGGAGGGAGGGAGGGAGAGATAACGGGAGGGAGGGATAACGGGAGGGAGGGATAACGGGAGGGAGGGAGGGATAACGGGAGGGAGGGAGAGAGAGATAACAGGAGGGAGGGAGGGAGAGGGGAGGGAGGGAGAGAACAGGAGGGAGGGAGGGAGGGTTAACGGGAGGGAGGGAGAGATAACGGGAGGGAGGGAGAGATAACGGGAAGGAGGGAGGGAGAGATAACGGGAGGGAGGGAGAGATAACGGGAGGGAGGGATAACGGGAGGGATAACGGGAGGGAGGGAGAGAGAGATAACGGGAGGGAGGGAGAGGGGAGGGAGGGAGAGAACAGGAGGGAGGGAGGGAGGGATAACGGGAGGGAGGGAGAGAACAGGAGGGAGGGAGGGATAACGGGAGGGAGGGAGAGATAACGGGAGGGAGGGAGGGATAACGGGAGGGAGGGAGAGATAACGGGAGGGAGGGAGGGATAAAGAGAGGGAGGGAGGGAGAGATAACGTGAGGGACGGATAGAGGGAGAGATAACGGGAGGGAGGGATAACGGGAGGGAGGGCGGGATAACGGGAGGGAGGGCGGGATAACGGGAGGGAGAGAGAGAACGGGAGGGAGGGAGAGGGGAGGGAGGGAGAGAACAGGAGGGAGGGAGGGAGGGCGGGATAACGGGAGGGAGGGAGAGAGAGAACGGGAGGGAGGGAGAGGGGAGGGAGGGAGAGAACAGGAGGGAGGGAGGGAGGGATAACGGGAGGGAGGGATAACGGGAGGGAGGGAGGGAGAGAACAGGAGGGAGGGATAACGGGAGGGAGGGATAACGGGAGGGAGGAAGAGATAACGGGAGGGAGGGCGAGATAACGGGAGGGAGGGAGGGAGGGATAAAGAGAGGGGGTGAGGGAGGGAGAGATAACGTGAGGGACGGATAAAGGGAGGGATAACGGGAGGGAGGGAGGGAGGGATAACGGGAGGGAGGGATAACGGGAGGGAGGGATAACGGGAGGGAGAGATGGAGGGAGGGAGAGATAACGGGAGGGAGGGAGAGATAATGGGAGGGAGGGAGGGATAAAGAGAGGGAGGGAGGGAGAGATAACGTGAGGGACGGATAGAGGGAGAGATAACGGGAGGGAGGGATAACGGGAGGGAGGGCGGGATAACGGGAGGGAGGGAGAGAGAACGGGAGGGAGGGAGAGGGGAGGAAGGGAGAGAACAGGAGGGAGGGAGGGAGGGATAAAGAGAGGGGGTGAGGGAGGGAGAGATAACGTGAGGGACGGATAAAGGGAGGGATAACGGGAGAGAGGGAGGGATAACTCGAGGCAGGGATAACGGGAGGGAGAGATGGAGGGAGGGAGAGATAACGGGAGGGAGGGAGAGATAACGGGAGGGAGGGAGGGATAACGGGAGGGAGGGATAACGGGAGGGAGGGAGAGATAACGGGAGGGAGGGAGGGATACCGGGAGGGAGGGAGAGATAACGGGAGGGAGGGAGAGATAACGGGAGGGAGGGAGAGATAACGGGAGGGAGGGGGGGATAAAGAGAGGGAGGGAAGGCGAGATAACGGGAGGGAGGGAGAGATAACAGGAGGGAGGGAGGGAGAGATAACGGGAGGGAGGGATAACGGGAGGGAGGGATAACGGGAGGGAGGGAGAGAGAGATAACAGGAGGGAGGGAGGGAGAGGGGAGGGAGGGAGAGAACAGGAGGGAGGGAGGGAGGGTTAACGGGAGGGAGGGAGAGATAACGGGAGGGAGGGAGAGATAACGGGAAGGAGGGAGGGAGAGATAACGGGAGGGAGGGAGAGATAACGGGAGGGAGGGATAACGGGAGGGATAACGGGAGGGAGGGAGAGAGAGATAACGGGAGGGAGGGAGAGGGGAGGGAGGGAGAGAACAGGAGGGAGGGAGGGAGGGATAACGGGAGGGAGGGAGAGAACAGGAGGGAGGGAGGGATAACGGGAGGGAGGGAGAGATAACGGGAGGGAGGGAGGGATAACGGGAGGGAGGGAGAGATAACGGGAGGGAGGGAGGGATAAAGAGAGGGAGGGAGGGAGAGATAACGTGAGGGACGGATAGAGGGAGAGATAACGGGAGGGAGGGATAACGGGAGGGAGGGCGGGATAACGGGAGGGAGGGCGGGATAACGGGAGGGAGAGAGAGAACGGGAGGGAGGGAGAGGGGAGGGAGGGAGAGAACAGGAGGGAGGGAGGGAGGGCGGGATAACGGGAGGGAGGGAGAGAGAGAACGGGAGGGAGGGAGAGGGGAGGGAGGGAGAGAACAGGAGGGAGGGAGGGAGGGATAACGGGAGGGAGGGATAACGGGAGGGAGGGAGGGAGAGAACAGGAGGGAGGGATAACGGGAGGGAGGGATAACGGGAGGGAGGAAGAGATAACGGGAGGGAGGGCGAGATAACGGGAGGGAGGGAGGGAGGGATAAAGAGAGGGGGTGAGGGAGGGAGAGATAACGTGAGGGACGGATAAAGGGAGGGATAACGGGAGGGAGGGAGGGATAACGGGAGGGAGGGATAACGGGAGGGAGGGATAACGGGAGGGAGAGATGGAGGGAGGGAGAGATAACGGGAGGGAGGGAGAGATAATGGGAGGGAGGGAGGGATAAAGAGAGGGAGGGAGGGAGAGATAACGTGAGGGACGGATAGAGGGAGAGATAACGGGAGGGAGGGATAACGGGAGGGAGGGCGGGATAACGGGAGGGAGGGAGAGAGAACGGGAGGGAGGGAGAGGGGGGGAGGGGAGAGAACAGGAGGGAGGGAGGGAGGGCGGGATAACGGGAGGGAGGGAGGGATAAAGAGAGGGGGTGAGGGAGGGAGAGATAACGTGAGGGACGGATAAAGGGAGGGATAACGGGAGGGAGGGAGGGATAACGGGAGGGAGGGATAACGGGAGGGAGAGATGGAGGGAGGGAGAGATAACGGGAGGGAGGGAGAGATAACGGGAGGGAGGGAGGGATAAAGAGAGGGAGGGAGGGAGAGATAACGTGAGGGACGGATAGAGGGAGAGATAACGGGAGGGAGGGATAACGGGAGGGAGGGCGGGATAACGGGAGGGAGGGAGGGAGAGAGAGAACGGGAGGGAGGGAGAGGGGAGGGAGGGAGAGAACAGGAGGGAGGGAGGGAGGGCGGGATAACGGGAGGGATGGATAAAGGGAGGGATAACGGGAGGGAGGGAGGGATAACGGGAGGGAGGGATAACGGGAGGGAGAGATGGAGGGAGGGAGAGATAACGGGAGGGAGGGATAAAGAGAGGGAGGGAGGGAGAGATAACGTGAGGGAGGGATAAAGGGAGGGATAACGGGAGGGAGAGATAACGGGGGGGAGGGGAGATAACGGGAGGGAGGGAGAGATAACAGGAGGGAGGGAGAGATAACAGGAGGGAGGGAGGGATAACGGGAGGGAGGGAGGGATAACAGGAGGAAGGGAGAGATAACGGGAGGGAGGGAGAGATAACGGGAGGGAGGGATAAAGAGAGGGAGAGGGAGGGAGGGAGGGATAAAGAGAGGGAGAGGGACGGAGGGAGAGAGGGAGGGATAAAGATAGGGAGGGAGAGATAACGAGAGGGAGAGAGGGAGAGACAACGAGAGGGAAAGGGAGAGAAGGGGGCCTAGTTGACACCATGGCACACTGTCTGAACTAGAACATGTTTCCAGGTTTTTCAGATCAGATAAGCCCAGCTAGATACGCCAGGCCAGACATTGATTCATATTTCTATACACGCCAGGCTAGACATTGATTCATATTTCTAGACTCGCCAGGCTAGACATTGATTCATATTTCTAGACTCTCCAGGCTAGGCATTGATTCATATTTCTAGACTCGCCAGGCTAGACATTGATTCATATTTCTAGACTCGCCAGGCTAGACATTGATTCATATTTCTATACACGCCAGGCAAGGCATTGATTCATATTTCTAAACATGCCAGGCTAGACATTGATTCATATTTCTAAACATGCCAGGCTAGACATTGATTCATATTTCTATACACGCCAGGCTAGACATTGATTCATATTTCTATACACGCCAGGCTAGACATTGATTCATATTTCTAGACTCGCCAGGCTAGACATTGATTCATATTTCTAGACTCTCCAGGCTAGACATTGATTCATATTTCTATACACGCCAGGCTAGACATTGATTCATATTTCTAGACTCGCCAGGCTAGACATTGATTCATATTTCTAGACTCTCCAGGCTAGACATTGATTCATATTTCTAGACTCGCCAGGCTAGACATTGATTCATATTTCTAGACTCTCCAGGCTAGGCATTGATTCATATTTCTAGACTCTCCAGGCTAGACATTGATTCATATTTCTAGACTCTCCAGGCTAGGCATTGATTCATATTTCTAGACTCTCCAGGCTAGACATTGATTCATATTTCTAGACTCGCCAGGCTAGACATTGATTCATATTTCTAGACTCGCCAGGCTAGACATTGATTCATATTTCTAGACATTGATTCATATTTACTCGCCAGGCTAGACATTGATTCATATTTCTAGACTCGCCAGGCTAGACATTGATTCATATTTCTAGACTCGCCAGGCTAGACATTGATTCATATTTCTAGACTCGCCAGGCTAGACATTGATTCATATTTCTAGACTCGCCAGGCTAGACATTGATTCATATTTCTAGACTCGCCAGGCTAGACATTGATTCATATTTCTCACAACAGACTCCGTCTGGGGTAAAAGCAACAACAGTGGGTTCTGTGACCCTCAATGGTTTTTGTGCACATGTTTCTGAATCACAGATTCAATGGTAACATCTGGGTCATTGAAAAGTGGGCCTGTTGAACACAATAGATGACACAATCTGAATCAACATGTATTTATTCACTGCACTTCTTTGTAAAACACAACTCTTTCTACACTCAGGAAACCGTCAGGTTTCAACAGGCCCGACACAAGGTCTCTCAAACAAATCGTTTTATATACAGTCAAATTCAAACTGTCAATAGCCTTTGAAACAAGGCAGTGTAATGAACCACACAGATGTGCTATTGAGATTGTCCCCTGTTCTGATTGGTTAGAGAGGGGGAAGTGAAACGCAGTGGAGTGGTCGAACCAGTCTCTTCACCACACACAGCCCTAGACCAGCTGGTGTGCCTGGCCCTAGGATATGTCGTTTAGAGGGAAGTGTCTGCATGTGTCTTTGTGTGTGTGTGTGTGTGTGTGTCTGCATGTGTCTTTGTGTGTGTCTGCATGTGTCTGCATGTGTCTTTGTGTGTGTGCGTCTGTGTGTGTGTGCGTGTGCGTGACCATTCTATAGCAGCTGTAATAGACCCCATGTATGAGCTATAGCACTATACAGAACCAGAGCTGTACCTCTGACAGCATCACTTCCCCCTGTCTCTCCCAGCAGCAGCATCACTTCCCCCTGTCTCTCCCAGCAGCAGCATCACTTCCCCTGTCTCTCCCAGCAGCATCACTTCCCCCTGTCTCTCCCAGCAGCAGCATCACTTCCCCTGTCTCTCCCAGCAGCAGCATCACTTCCCCTGTCTCTCCCAGCAGCAACATCACTTCCCCTGTCTCTCCCAGCAGCAGCATCACTTCCCCCGTCTCTCCCAGCAGCAGCATCACTTCCCCTGTCTCTCCCAGCAGCAGCATCACTTCCCCCGTCTCTCCCAGCAGCAGCATCACTTCCCCCGTCTCTCCCAGCAGCAGCACCACTTCCCCCTGTCTCTCCCAGCAGCAGCATCACTTCCCCTGTCTCTCCCAGCAGCAGCATCACTTCCCCTGTCTCTCCCAGCAGCAGCATCACTTCCCCCTGTCTCTCCCAGCAGCAGCATCACTTCCCCTGTCTCTCCCAGCAGCAGCATCACTTCCCCTGTCTCTCCCAGCAGCAACATCACTTCCCCTGTCTCTCCCAGCAGCAGCATCACTTCCCCCGTCTCTCCCAGCAGCAGCATCACTTCCCCTGTCTCTCCCAGCAGCAGCATCACTTCCCCTGTCTCTCCCAGCAGCAGCATCACTTCCCCCGTCTCTCCCAGCAGCAGCACCACTTCCCCTGTCTCTCCCAGCAGCAGCATCACTTCCCCTGTCTCTCCCAGCAGCAGCATCACTTCCCCTGTCTCTCCCAGCAGCAGCACCACTTCCCCTGTCTCTCCCAGCAGCAGCATCACTTCCCCTGTCTCTTCCAGCAGCAGCATCACTTCCCCAACTCTCCCAGCAGCAGCATCACTTCCCCAACTCTCCCAGCAGCTTTACTTCCTCGCCTCTCCCAACAGCATCACTTCCACTGTCTCTCCCAGCAGCAGCAGCATCACTTCCCCTGTCTCTCCCAGCATCACTTCCTGTCTCTCCCAGCAGCTTTACTCCCTCATCTCTCCCAACAGCAGCAGCATCACGTCCTGTCTCTCCCAACAGCATCACTTCCACTGTCTCTCCCAGCAGCAGCAGAGAGGAGAGACATCCTCTGTTCTGCTCTCTTCTCCTCTCCTCCTTTCTCCTCCTTTCTCCTCTTCTCTCCTCTCCTTTCTCCTCTCCTCTCCTTTCTCCTCCTCTCCTCTCCTCTCTCCTCCTTTCTCCTCTTCTATGTTTCTGGGTTGGTATGTGGGATAGAGCTCAGATGAAAGGGGGGGGGGGGGGGCGTAAGAGGGAGTGAGAGAGATCTGATGAAGAGGAGAATAAGTGGGGAGGGGGGATTCAGTTTCAGGGGCTAGTGAAATGTTGATGAGTTTTCAATGCGGTCAAAATCACTCTGTTTATTCTGGTAAATGTGTCCAACTAGAACCATTCCCTGCCTTTCAGAATCACCGTGACCTTTGACCCTTTACCATGCTACTGTATACCAGTACCCCTTCCCTGGTCCGTCGCCTGTCACCATTTAATAACCCCCTTGTAAACCAATAGGCCAGGAATGTCTTTGAAACGGTGACTTCCGTCACTCCATAAAGCTCTTTAACAAGTCGGTGCCTTGAACTCTTCCTTGTACGTCCTTCTAGTAAACACCTCCATGGCCTCTGTGTTAGACACTGTTGTTATTGTCTGTAGGTTTTTATTTAGGATGACGTGAGTTACATTGACACAGTGAGTGTGCTGTAAGGTCCTGAGTGGTCTGTGTGTGTGTGTGTGTGTGTGTGTTGGTTTTGGGATGTGGTCTGTTTTACAGTAGCCAGTTGTTCTGTTCTCGTTGGAACTGTGCATTCCTTCGGGATGGCTGGTCGCCCCCTGTGGTAAAAATAGGCTGTGTTTCTTAAACGAATGGGGCTGTACCCAGAGTCGTGGTCCCTCCATATGTGGACAGAGACACAGAGACAGACACGTGTCAGACAGACAGACAGACATGGAGACAGACACAGAGACAGACACGTGTCAGACAGACAGACATGGAGACAGACATGGAGACAGACATGAGACAGACATGGAGACAGACATGGAGACAGACAGGTATCAGACAGACAGACATGGAGACAGACATGAGACAGACACGTATCAGACAGACAGACACGGAGACAGACACGGAGACAGACACAGAGACAGACACGGAGACAGACATGGAGACAGACACGTATCAGACAGACAGACATGGAGACAGACACAGAGACAGACACGTGTCAGACAGACAGACATGGAGACAGACACAGAGACAAACATGGAGACAGACACTTATCAGACAGACAGACACGGAGACAGACAGACACGTATCAGACAGACAGACACGGAGACAGACAGACACGTATCAGACAGACAGACAGACACATATCAGACAGACAGACATGGAGACAGACTCGTATCAGACAGACAGACACGGAGACAGACACAGAGACAAACATGGAGACAGACACGTATCAGACAGACAGACACGGAGACAGACAGACACGTATCAGACAGACAGACACGGAGACAGACAGACACGTATCAGACAGACAGACAGACACATATCAGACAGACAGACATGGAGACAGACTCGTATCAGACAGACAGACACGGAGACAGACACGTATCAGACAGACAGACAGACACGGAGACAGACAGACACGTATCAGACAGACAGACATGGAGACAGACACATGTCAGACAGACAGACATGGAGACAGACATGGAGACAGACATGTGTCAGACAGACAGACATGGAGACAGACATGTGTCAGACAGACAGACATGGAGACAGACATGGAGACAGACACGTATCAGACAGACAGACATGGAGACAGACACGTATCAGACAGACAGACACGGAGACAGACACGTATCAGACAGACAGACATGGAGACAGACATGGAGACAGACATGTGTCAGACAGACAGACATGGAGACAGACATGGAGACAGACACGTATCAGACAGACAGACATGGAGACAGACACGTATCAGACAGACAGACACGGAGACAGACACGTATCAGACAGACAGACACGGAGACAGACACGTATCAGACAGACAGACATGGAGACAGACATGGAGACAGACATGTGTCAGACAGACAGACATGGAGACAGACATGGAGACAGACACGTATCAGACAGACAGACATGGAGACAGACACGTATCAGACAGACAGACACGGAGACAGACACGTATCAGACAGACAGACACGGAGACAGACAGACACATATCAGACAGACAGACAGACACGGAGACAGACAGACACGTATCAGACAGACAGACATGGAGACAGACACATGTCAGACAGACAGACATGGAGACAGACATGGAGACAGACATGTGTCAGACAGACAGACATGGAGACAGACATGTGTCAGACAGACAGACATGGAGACAGACATGGAGACAGACACGTATCAGACAGACAGACACGGAGACAGACACGTATCAGACAGACAGACACGGAGACAGACAGACACATATCAGACAGACAGACAGACACGGAGACAGACAGACACGTATCAGACAGACAGACATGGAGACAGACACATGTCAGACAGACATGGAGACAGACACATGTCAGACAGACATGGAGACAGACACATGTCAGACAGACAGACATGGAGACAGACACATGTCAGACAGACAGACAGACACCCAGACACAGACAGACACAGACAGACACAGACAGACAGACACGTACAGTGCTGTCAAATAGTATTTTTTCTTCAGATTTTCTCTATTTTTATATATTTTTGAGACTGAATGTTATCAGATCTTCAACCAAAACCTAATATTATATAAAGGGAGCCTTATTTCCTTTATTTAATTAACAAAGTTATGCAACGCCCAATTCCCCTGTGTTAGAACGTTATAATGCCCCCCCCCTTACGCTCAGTAACTGGTTGTGCCACCTTTAGCTGCACTGAGTGCAACCAAATGCCTCCTGTAGTGGAATTCTGGTCCACTCTTGCATTCAGAATTGCTTCATCTCAGTGACATTTGTGGGTTTTCAAGCCTGAACTACTCGTTTCAAGACCTGCCACAACATTGCAAATTGGGATTAGGTGTGGACTTTAACCAGGCCGTTCCAAAACTTCATATTTATTGCTTTTGAACCATTTTCATGTAGACTTGATTATCGTCTTGCTCACATGACCCAGGCAAGTCGTCGAGGGCCTGAGGGCGGAATAATCACACACGCCACCACACTACGACCGCCATGCTTGACCCCCAAGGGGCCTATTGAAACAACCTGTTCTGGTGTTGAGTGTTTTGAGTGTTTTGTAATCCATTCCTTATTGAATATCACATGACATTTTTTTTTTCATTTTCTTCAGTTATTTATATATTTGGAAGGATTTGACCTTATAATGATACGCTAAAATGTATGTTGTCTTTCTTCCGGGTTTACCAATTCAGCTCTCGGGGAGTAATCCTTCAGTGCTACCGGCTACTTCTTAAACTATGCCGTTCATAAGTCATAACCAACACAAACACAGCGTTACCTACCCAAGCTATGCCGTACTTTTATCTCTCAACTCCTTCAGCTATTGTATCAACTGTCAATGTTTTGGTGTTACGTTCCTGGCCCGTGTAGAAGCATTGTTTTCTGTGTTGGCGTGGACATGCCAAGGCTCTCAACAATGGGAGTTGCTATTATCCCAAATGGCTCCCTATGCACTATATAGTGCACTACTTTTGACCAGGCACCCTATGCACTATATAGTGAATAGAGAGCCATTTCAGACGTCTATTGTAATCAGATGGTGTTTTTGTTCTGAAGGGGCCGTCTGAGTTCAGATCAGTCTGCCAGCAGGTATCTGGTCTGCTTGACTGACTTTGGCAAGATCAGAGTCTCAGCTCCAGTATAAACAGTTTTCCAGGGCAGAGATCTCTCTCTCTCTCTCTCTCTCTCTCTCTCGCTCTCTCTCTCTCTCTGTCTCTCTCTCTCTCTGTCTCCCCTCTCTCTCTCTCTCTCTCTCTCTCTCTGTCTCTCTCTCTGTCTCTCTCTCTGTCTCTCTCTCTGCCTCTCTCTCTGTCTCTCTCTGTCTCTCTCTCTGTCTCTCTCTCTGTCTCTCTCTCTCTCTCTCTCTCTCTCTCCTCTCTCTCTTTGTCTCTGTCTCTCTCCTCTCTCTCTCTGTCTCTCTGTCTCTGTCTCTCTCCTCTCTCTGTCCTCTCTCTCTCTCCCCCCTCTCTCTGTCTCTTTGTCTCTGTCTCTCTCCTCTCTCTGCCTCTCTCCCCCCCTCTCTCTCTGTCTCTCTCCTCTGTCTCTCTGTCTCTCTCCTCTGTCTCTCTCCTCTCTCTCTCCCCCCTCTATGTCCTCTCTCTGTATGTGTGTCTCTCTCCCCCTCTCTCTGTCTCTGTCTCTCTCCTCTCTCTCTCCTCCCTCTCTGTCCTCTCTCTGTCTCCCCCTCTCTCTCTCTGTCTCTCTGTCTCTCTCCTCTGTCTCTCTGTCTCTCTCCTCTGTCTCTCTCCTCTCTCTCTCTGTCTCTGTCTCTCTTCTCTCTCTGCCTCTCTCTCTCTCTCTCTCTCTCTCTCTCTCTCTCTCTCCCCCTGTAACACACACATGTGCACTGTTATACATCTGTAACACACACACACACTGTTATACATCTGTAACACACTATGTTCTTCTTTTTGCTTGTGGATTTGGAAGAATCCCACACACTTTGTTTCACTCAGAAACTCACTGACTCTCTCACTCAGATACTAATGGACACACACACACACACACACACACACACAAGTATTTCAACAGAACTGCTGAAACAGGAAAAAAAAGTAATTAAAAGCAAATGAGACTTGCACCAGATGGATTAAAGAATCAGGAACTGGAAAGGGGGTTGGATGTAAGGAAAAAGGAAAAGGAACTATATGGAAAACACATGCATATGAGACGGCAGGCAGCCTTGGGGTTAGAGTGTAGAGGCGGCAGGTAGCCTTGGGGTTAGAGTGTAGAGGCGGCAGGCAGCCTAGGGGTTTGAGTGTAGAGGCGGCAGGTAGCCTTGGGGTTAGAGTGTAGAGGTCGTAGGTAGCCTTGGGGTTAGAGTGTAGAGGTGGCAGGTAGCCTAGTGGTTAGAGTGTAGAGGTGGCAGGTAGCCTAGTGGTTAGAGTGTAGAGGCGGCAGGTAGCCTAGTGGTTAGAGTGTAGAGGCGGCAGGTAGCCTAGTGGTTAGAGTGTAGAGGTGGCAGGTAGCCTAGTGGTTAGAGTGTAGAGGCGGCAGGTAGCCTAGTGGTTAGAGTGTAGAGGCGGCAGGTAGCCTAGTGGTTAGAGTGTAGAGGTGGCAGGTAGCCTAGTGGTTAGAGTGTAGAGGCGGCAGGTAGCCTAGTGGTTAGAGTGTAGAGGCGGCAGGTAGCCTTGGGGTTAGAGTGTAGAGGCGGCAGGCAGCCTAGGGGTTAGAGTGTAGAGGCGGCAGGTAGCCTTGGGGTTAGAGTGTAGAGGTGGTAGGTAGCCTTGGGGTTAGAGTGTAGAGGTGGCAGGTAGCCTAGTGGTTAGAGTGTATAGGCGGCAGGTAGCCTAGTGGTTAGAGTGTAGAGGCGGCAGGTAGCCTAGTGGTTAGAGTGTAGAGGGGGCAGGTAGCCTAGTGGTTAGAGTGTAGAGGCGGCAGGTAGCCTAGTGGTTAGAGTGTAGAGGCGGCAGGTAGCCTAGTGGTTAGAGTGTAGAGGCGGCAGGTAGCCTAGTGGTTAGAGTGTAGAGGTGGCAGGTAGCCTAGTGGTTAGAGTGTAGAGGTGGCAGGTAGCCTAGTGGTTAGAGTGTAGAGGTGGCAGGTAGCCTAGTGGTTAGAGTGTAGAGGTGGCAGGTAGCCTAGTGGTTATTTTTATTTTTTTTATTTCACCTTTATTTAACCAGGTAGGCTAGTTGAGAACAAGTTCTCATTTGCAACTGCGACCTGGCCAAGATAAGGCATAGCAGTGTGAACAGACAACACAGAGTTACACATGGAGTAAACAATTAACAAGTCAATAACACAGTAGAAAAAAGGGGAGTCTATATATACATTGTGTGCAAAAGGCATGAGAAGGTAGGCAAATAATTACAATTATGCAGATTAACACTGGAGTGATAAATGATCAGATGGTTATGTAAAGGTAGAGATAGAGATATTGGTGTGCAAAAGAGCAGAAAAATAAATAAATAAAAACAGTATGGGGATGAGGTAGGTGAAAATGGGTGGGCTATTTACCAATAGACTATGTACAGCTGCAGCGATCGGTTAGCTGCTCAGATAGCAGATGTTTGAAGTTGGTGAGGGAGATAAAAGTCTCCAACTTCAGCGATTTTTGCAATTCGTTCCAATCACAGGCAGCAGAGAACTGGAACGAAAGGCGGCCAAATGAGGTGTTGGCTTTAGGGATGATCAGTGAGATACACCTGCTGGAGCGCGTGCTACGGATGGGTGTTGCCATCGTAACCAGTGAACTGAGATAAGGCGGAGCTTTACCTAGCATGGACTTGTAGATGACCTGGAGCCAGTGGGTCTGGCGACGAATATGTAGCGAGGGCCAGCCGACTAGAGCATACAAGTCGCAGTGGTGGGTGGTATAAGGTGCTTTAGTGACAAAACGGATGGCACTGTGATAAACTGCATCCAGTTTGCTGAGTAGAGTGTTGGAAGCAATTTTGTAGATGACATCGCCGAAGTCGAGGATCGGTAGGATAGTCAGTTTTACTAGGGTAAGTTTGGCGGCGTGAGTGAAGGAGGCTTTGTTGCGGAATAGAAAGCCGACTCTTGATTTGATTTTCGATTGGAGATGTTTGATATGGGTCTGGAAGGAGAGTTTAGAGTCTAGCCAGACACCTAGGTACTTATAGATGTCCACATATTCAAGGTCGGAACCATCCAGGGTGGTGATGCTGGTCAGGCGTGCGGGTGCAGGCAGCGAACGGTTGAAAAGCATGCATTTGGTTTTACTAGCGTTTAAGAGCAGTTGGAGGCCACGGAAGGAGTGCTGTATGGCATTGAAGCTCGTTTGGAGGTTAGATAGCACAGTGTCCAAGGACGGGCCGGAAGTATATAGAATGGTGTCGTCTGCGTAGAGGTGGATCAGGGAATCGCCCGCAGCATGAGAAACATCATTGATATATACAGAGAAAAGAGTCGGCCCGAGAATTGAACCCTGTGGCACCCCCATAGAGACTGCCAGAGGACCGGACAGCATGCCCTCCGATTTGACACACTGAACTCTGTCTGCAAAGTAATTGGTGAACCAGGCAAGGCAGTCATCCGAAAAACCGAGGCTACTGAGTCTGCCGATAAGAATACGGTGATTGACAGAGTCGAAAGCCTTGGCAAGGTCTATGAAGACGGCTGCACAGTACTGTCTTTTATCGATGGCGGTTATGATATCGTTTAGTACCTTGAGCGTGGCTGAGGTACACCCGTGACCGGCTCGGAAACCAGATTGCACAGCGGAGAAGGTACGGTGGGATTCAAGATGGTCAGTGATCTGTTTGTTGACTTGGCTTTCGAAGACCTTAGATAGGCAGGGCAGGATGGATATTGGTCTGTAACAGTTTGGGTCCAGGGTGTCGCCCCCTTTGAAGAGGGGGATGACTGCGGCAGCTTTCCAATCCTTGGGGATCTCAGACGATATGAAAGAGAGGTTGAACAGGCTGGTAATAGGGGTTGCGACAATGGCGGCGGATAGTTTCAGGAATAGAGGGTCCAGATTGTCAAGCCCAGCTGATTTGTACGGGTCCAGGTTTTGCAGCTCTTTCAGAACATCTGCTATCTGGATTTGGGTAAAGGAGAACCTGGAGAGGCTTGGGCGAGTAGCTGCGGGGGGGGGGGGGAGCTGTTGGACGAGGTTGGAGTAGCCAGGCGGAAGGCATGGCCAGCCGTTGAGAAATGCTTGTTGAAGTTTTCGATAATCATGGATTTATCGGTGGTGACCGTGTTACCTAGCCTCAGTGCAGTGGGCAGCTGGGAGGAGGTGCTCTTGTTCTCCATGGACTTCACAGTGTCCCAGAACTTTTTGGAGTTGGAGCTACAAGATGCAAACTTCTGCCTGAAGAAGTTGGCTTTAGCTTTCCTGACTGACTGTGTGTATTGGTTCCTGACTTCCCTGAACAGTTGCATATCGCGGGGACTGTTCGATGTTAGTGCAGTCCGCCACAGGATGTTTTTGTGCTGGTCGAGGGCAGTCAGGTCTGGAGTGAACCAGGGGCTATATCTGTTCTTAGTTCTGCATTTTTTGAACGGAGCATGCTTATCTAAAATGGTGAGGAAGTTACTTTTAAAGAAAGACCAGGCATCCTCAACTGACGGGATGAGGTCAATGTCCTTCCAGGATACCCGGGCCAGGTCGGTTAGAGTGTAGAGGTGGCAGGGTTGCCTAGTGGTTAGAGTGTAGAGGTGGTTAGAGTGTAGAGGTGGCAGGTAGCCTAGTGGTTAGAGTGTAGAGGCGGCAGGTAGCCTAGTGGTTAGAGTGTAGAGGCGGCAGGTAGCCTAGTGGTTAGAGTGTAGAGGCGGCAGGTAGCCTAGTGGTTAGAGTGTAGAGGCGGCAGGTAGCCTAGTGGTTAGAGTGTAGAGGCGGCAGGTAGCCTAGTGGTTAGAGTATAGAGGCGGCAGGTAGCCTAGTGGTTAGAGTGTAGAGGCGGCAGGTAGCCTAGTGGTTAGAGTGTAGAGGCGGCAGGTCGCCTAGTGGTTAGAGTGTAGAGGCGGCAGGTAGCCTAGTGGTTAGAGTGTAGAGGCGGCAGGTAGCCTAGTGGTTAGAGTGTTGGGCCAGTAACCGAAAGGTTGTTAGATCAAATCCCCGAGCTGACAAGGTAAAAATATGTCGTTCTGCCCCTTAACAAGGCAGTTAAACCCACTGTTCCTACGCTGTCATTATAAATAAGAATTTGTTTGTAACTGACTTGCCTAGTTAAATAAAAATATGTATACACACACACACACACACACACACGGGTACCAACGTGAACTAAGAGTCCGTTGTCAACCATGAATGAGTTACTAATTCATGTCTCCTGTATGTCTTGTTGTTATTCAAACCCATCGATGTGCACCTTTTAGTGTGAAGAGTGCCAGTCACGACACTGAACACACACTACAGACCCAGCCTGCATGGCAACAGTTTTGTCAGTCCCATTGTTGTAATGCCATCAGGGTCGTGATGAGATTAAAACTGCATTATGGTTTATGGGAAAAGGGGGATACCTAGTCAGTTGTCCAACTGAATGTATTCAACTGAAATGTGTCTTCCACATTTAACCCCACCCCTCTGAATCAGAGAGGTGTGTCTTCCACATTTAACCCCACCCCTCTGAATCAGAGAGGTGTGTCTTCCACATTTAACCCAACCCCTCTGAATCAGAGAGGTGTGTCTTCCACATTTAACCCGACCCCTCTGAATCAGAGAGGTGTGTCTTCCACATTTAACCCCACCCCTCTGAATCAGAGAGGTGTGTCTTCCACATTTAACCCCACCCCTCTGAATCAGAGAGGTGTGTCTTCCACATTTAACCCAACCCCTCTGAATCAGAGAGGTGTGTCTTCCACATTTAACCCCACCCCTCTGAATCAGAGAGGTGTGTCTTCCACATTTAACCCCACCCCTCTGAATCAGAGAGGTGTGTCTTCCACATTTAACCCCACCCCTCTGAATCAGAGAGGTGTGTCTTCCACATTTAACCCAACCCCTCTGAATCAGAGAGGTGCGGGGGGGGGGGGGGGGCTGCCATAATCAACATCTAAGTCATCGGCCCCCGGGGAACAGTTGGTTAACTTCCTTTCTCAGGGGTAGAACAACAGATGTTTACCTTGTCAGTGCTGGGATTCGATCCAGCAACCTTTCGGTTACTGGCCCAACGCTCTAACCACTAGGCCTGTGCGCGTGTGTGCGTGGCACAGACAGCATGTAGCTTGACTGCTGATTGGAACCAGAGTGCTGAGCCTACCGCTATCAGTATAACCTAACTGATGAAGGTGAAGGTACTCACCACAGCAAGGTTATACAAGGTTATATCCCCCCGCAAACACACACACTACCCCCTCCCAACCTTGGAGCACAGCTGTCAGAGCCAGTTGGATTATTGATTTTTTTATCAGGTGGTGTTAATCCCAGTCCCCCCCCCCCCCCCCAGCCCCCTCCCCCCACCAGTCGCCCCCCCGAGATTGTATGAGATTAAGTGTTTGTGATGTAGAATTGACATGTTTAAAGTGATTCATAAGAGGTATTTCAGATGTATTTTGGCTATTGGAGTAACCTGAGTGTATATGCAACATCAATAGGATGGTGTTGATGTTGCTACGGTGATAGACTGTGATCTGCTGCCAGTATCTAACATCAGTGAAACTACACTGTTGCCTACTCCAACTAATAATATAATGGACTGGTGCCCTACAAATAGCCTCACATAAGGCATCCAAGGATTGAGCCTTAATGTTGGGTTGATATCCGCTATCATCTATACCTCACACAGCAACTAGCCTAGGTAGTGTAGGTCTGTCACACAGCAACTAGCCTAGATAGTGTAGGTCTGTCACACAGCAACTAGCCTAGATAGTGTAGGTCTGTCACACAGCAACTAGCCTAGATAGTGTAGGTCTGTCACACAGCAACTAGCCTAGATAGTGTAGGTCTGTCACACAGCAACTAGCCTAGATAGTGTAGGTCTGTCACACAGCAACTAGCCTAGATAGTGTAGGTCTGTCACACAGCAACTAGCCTAGATAGTGTAGGTCTGTCACACAGCAACTAGCCTAGATCGTGTAGGTCTGTCACACAGCAACTAGCCTAGATAGTGTAGGTCTGTCACACAGCTGTGTGTGCGGGTGAGTGTGCACATTTAACAGTTACAAGAAGTAGGGCTGTCTCCGACAACAACAAAACATCTTGGTTGACCGAAAGTCGTCTGTTCTATCGACCAATCGAAATGCGTGTATTATTCCATATACATTATAGGTACACCCTTTGTGTTTTAATAAAATTAACTATATGCACTGAGCTTGTCTGATATTTTAAGAACTCTGTTTTGATTAAATAAGACACAAATGACTCAAGAGGGAGTTAGAGATCAAGATAACCAGAAGACAAACACGTAACCTGACTCAACTATTCTCCTCCTGCTGGCTTTCTCAGATTCGGCAACCTTTCTCATGTGGAATACTAATTTATCTTACCATTTCTACGGATCTGTGGAGAAATCCGCACACAATGCATCCCCTGACCACCCCTGAAGTGTCAGACAGATCTGAACACAATCAGACCACAAAGTGACATCTAGATCCGTCTTTTTAATGTGAGCTTCGAAATTCTGATAGCAGAAGTCACATGTAAGAGTCAAGTGTAGACATGAACTTCGAGGATAACAGGCCTACTGTTAGGATAGCTTTGAGATAACAGGCCTACTGTTATGATAGCTTTGAGATAACAGGCCTACTGTTATGATAGCTTTGAGATAACAGGCCTACTGATAGGATAGCTTTGAGATAACAGGCCTACTGATAGGATAGCTTTGAGATAACAGGCCTACTGATAGGATAGCTTTGAGGAAACAGGCCTACTGATAGGATAGCTTTGAGATAACAGGCCTGCTGTTAGGATAGCTTTGAGGAAACAGGCCTACTGTTATGATAGCTTTGAGGAAACAGGCCTACTGTTAGGATAGCTTTGAGGAAACAGGCCTACTGTTAGGATAGCTTTGAGGAAACAGGCCTACTGTTATGATAGCTTTGAGCAAACAGGCCTGCTGTTAGGATAGCTTTGAGGAAACAGGCCTGCTGTTAGGATAGCTTTGAGGAAACAGGCCTACTGTTAGGATAGCTTTGAGGAAACAGGCCTACTGTTATGATAGCTTTGAGATAACAGGCCTACTGTTAGGATAGCCTTGAGATAACAGGCCTGCTGTTAGGATAGCTTTGAGGAAACAGGCCTGCTGTTAGGATAGCTTTGAGGAAACAGGCCTACAGTTAGGATAGCTTTGAGGAAACAGGCCTACTGTTAGGATAGCTTTGAGGAAACAGGCCTGCTGTTAGGATAGCTTTGAGGAAACAGGCCTACTGTTAGGATAGCTTTGAGGAAACAGGTCTACTGTTAGGATAGCTTTGAGGAAACAGGCCTACTGTTATGATAGCTTTGAGGAAACAGGCCTACTGTTAGGATAGCTTTGAGATAACAGGCCTACTGTTAGGATAGCTTTGAGATAACAGGCCATCTGTAACTATAGCTTTGAGATAACAGGCCTACTGTTAGGATAGCTTTGAGATAACAGGCCATCTGTAACTATAGCTTTGAGATAACAGGCCATCTGTAACTATAGCTTTGAGATAACAGGCCATCTGTAACTATAGCTTTGAGATAACAGGCCATCTGTAACTATAGCTTTGAGATAACAGGCCTACTGTTAGGATAGCTTTGAGGAAACAGGTCTACTGTTAGGATAGCTTTGAGATAACAGGCCTACTGTTAGGATATCTTTGAGATAACAGGCCTACTGTTAGGATAGCTTTGAGGAAACAGGTCTACTGTTATGATAGCTTTGAGGTAACAGGCCTACTGTTAGGATAGCTTTGAGGTAACAGGTCTACTGTTATGATAGCTTTGAGGAAACAGGTCTACTGTTATGATAGCTTTGAGGAAACAGGCCTACTGTTATGATAGCTTTGAGGTAACAGGCCTACTGTTAGGATAGCTTTGAGGAAACAGGCCTACTGTTAGGATAGCTTTGAGATAACAGGCCTACTGTTATGATAGCTTTGAGATAACAGGCCTACTGATAGGATAGCTTTGAGATAACAGGCCTACTGATAGGATAGCTTTGAGATAACAGGCCTACTGTTATGATAGCTTTGAGATAACAGGCCTACTGTTAGGATAGCTTTGAGGTAACAGGCCTACTGTTATGATAGCTTTGAGATAACAGGCCTACTGTTAGGATAGCTTTGAGGAAACAGGCCTACTGTTAGGATAGCTTTGAGGTAACATTCCTACTGTTAGGATAGCTTTGAGGAAACAGGCCTGCTGTTAGGATAGCTTTGAGGAAACAGGCCTACTGTTAGGATAGCTTTGAGGAAACAGGTCTACTGTTAGGATAGCTTTGAGGAAACAGGCCTACTGTTATGATAGCTTTGAGGAAACAGGCCTACTGTTAGGATAGCTTTGAGATAACAGGCCTACTGTTAGGATAGCTTTGAGATAACAGGCCATCTGTAACTATAGCTTTGAGATAACAGGCCATCTGTAACTATAGCTTTGAGATAACAGGCCATCTGTAACTATAGCTTTGAGATAACAGGCCATCTGTAACTATAGCTTTGAGATAACAGGCCATCTGTAACTATAGCTTTGAGATAACAGGCCATCTGTAACTATAGCTTTGAGATAACAGGCCTACTGTTAGGATAGCTTTGAGGAAACAGGTCTACTGTTAGGATAGCTTTGAGATAACAGGCCTACTGTTAGGATATCTTTGAGATAACAGGCCTACTGTTAGGATAGCTTTGAGGAAACAGGTCTACTGTTATGATAGCTTTGAGGTAACAGGCCTACTGTTAGGATAGCTTTGAGGTAACAGGTCTACTGTTATGATAGCTTTGAGGAAACAGGTCTACTGTTATGATAGCTTTGAGGAAACAGGCCTACTGTTATGATAGCTTTGAGGTAACAGGCCTACTGTTAGGATAGCTTTGAGGAAACAGGCCTACTGTTAGGATAGCTTTGAGATAACAGGCCTACTGTTATGATAGCTTTGAGATAACAGGCCTACTGATAGGATAGCTTTGAGATAACAGGCCTACTGATAGGATAGCTTTGAGATAACAGGCCTACTGTTATGATAGCTTTGAGATAACAGGCCTACTGTTAGGATAGCTTTGAGGTAACAGGCCTACTGTTATGATAGCTTTGAGATAACAGGCCTACTGTTAGGATAGCTTTGAGGAAACAGGCCTACTGTTAGGATAGCTTTGAGGTAACATTCCTACTGTTAGGATAGCTTTGAGGAAACAGGCCTGCTTTTAGGACAGCTTTGAGATAACAGGTCTACTGTTATGATATATTTGAGATAACAGGCCTACTGTTAGGATAGCTTTGAGGTAACAGGTCTACTGTTATGATATCTTTGAGATAACAGGCCATCTGTAACTATAGCTTTGAGATATCATGCAGTCTGTAACTATAGCTTTGAGGAAACAGGTCTACTGTTAGGATAGCTTTGAGGAAACAGGCCATCTGTAACTATAGCTTTGAGATATCATGCAGTCTGTAACTATAGCTTTGAGGAAACAGGTCTACTGTTAGGATAGCTTTGAGGAAACAGGCCATCTGTAACTATAGCTTTGAGATATCATGCAGTCTGTAACTATAGCTTTGAGGAAACAGGTCTACTGTTAGGATAGCTTTGAGGAAACAGGCCATCTGTAACTATAGCTTTGAGATAACAGGCCATCTGTAACTATAGCTTTGAGATAACAGGCCATCTGTAACTATAGCTTTGAGATATCATGCAGTCTGTAACTATAGCTTTGAGGAAACAGGTCTACTGTTAGGATAGCTTTGAGGAAACAGGTCTACTGTTAGGATAGCTTTGCAATGCGAGCTTCGCAATTCTGATAGCAGAAGTGGCGTGTAAGTGTCAAGTGTAGACACGACCAAGTTAACCGCGTCAGTGAGCTAGGGACAGACACGGCTGTAGGCTATTTGAACAAAGAAGAAGAGCTCATCAGGTAGGCTTGTGTTTCCACTGGATCGGATCATGACACTTTCCCCTTTCACGCTGAGTGGTTACCAAAACGGAGAGAGATGGAAAGATTTTTTCAAATACATTGAGGAACTATTGTCCTTCTCAATGGATGTAAAAACACACTTTGTTTGCTTGCTGTTTGAGGTGAAGAAAACATGACTTTGAAACGCTCCACAGCTCATTAGTGGTGGTGCATTAAGCCAATCAGAAATACTATCAGATCCCCAAATGGGCACATTTACAGTGCATTTGGAAAGTATTCAGACCCTTGACTTTTTCCTCATTTTGTTACGTTACACCCTTATTCTAAAATTGATTCAATAGTTTTCTCCCCCCCCCCGGTCAATCTACACACAATCGCCCACAATGTCAGCTCAATGATGATCAATGGAAACAGGATGCACCTGAGCTCAATTTCGAGTCTCATAGCAAAGGGTCTGAATTCTTACGTAAATAAGGTATTTCTGTTTTTTATTTTCAATAAATTAGCAAACATTTTCTAAAAACCTGTTTTTGCTTTGTTATTGTGAGGTATTTTGTGTAGATTAATGAGATTTTTTATTTTATTTAATCCATTTTAGAATAAGGCTGTAGCGTAACAAAATGTAGAAAAGGGGAAGGGGTCTGAATACTTTCTGATGCACTGTATAGGTCTACATTTGCACGTAGGCAAGGTAGCCTCTAGTCCTACTTCTATGTGTAATCAGGTAGCCTCTAGTCCTACTTCTATGTGTAATCAGGTAGCTTCTAGTCCTACTTCTATGTGTAATCAGGTAGCCTCTAGTCCTACTTCTATGTGTAATCAGGTAGCTTCTAGTCCTACTTCTATGTGTAATCAGGTAGCCTCTAGTCCTACTTCTATGTGTAATCAGGTAGCCTCTAGTCCTACTTCTATGTGTAATCAGTTAGCCTCTAGTCCTACTTCTATGCGTAATCAGTTAGCCTCTAGTTCTACTTCTATGCGTAATCAGGTAGCCTCTAGTCCTACTTCTATGTGTAATCAGTTAGCCTCTAGTTCTACTTCTATGCGTAATCAGTTAGCCTCTAGTTCTACTTCTATGCGTAATCAGGTAGCCTCTAGTCCTACTTCTATGCGTAATCAGGTAGCCTCTAGTCCTACTTCTATGTGTAATCAGGTAGCCTCTAGTCCTACTTCTATGTGTAATCAGGTAGCTTCTAGTCCTACTGCTAGGTATAATCAGGTAGCCTCTAGTCCTACTTCTATGTGTAATCAGGTAGCCTCTAGTCCTACTTCTATGCGTAATCAGCTGTGCGTCCTTACTCAGCATTGACAGGAGCGCTCCAAACAAAAGACAATGAGAACGGTAAAAGTATGGAATAATAATATAATGAATGAATTAACAAAATTGTACCGTAACCAAACAAACATTGTAGATTAGGAATTAGTATGTAGTAATGTAGTACTGGTGATATATGTCATGGGGAATTAATTGATAGACACTAACAATCAAATGCAAAATAATTCACACAGGGATGTTATGAAACAATGAATGTGCACAAATTGGTGGTAGAGAGCATATTCTGGAGGGAGACACACATAGTGTATCTTCACCACATTCCCCTTCTTCTTGGACGGTGACGTCCCCGCGGCCTCTGCAGTGGATTAGTTCTCTGAGATGGGCATGAATCACCAAAACATCGACCAGTCCTATACTGGTCATCATCATCATCATCACTCGGGGGGGGGCTCCCGAGTGGCGCAGCGGTCTAAGGCACTGCATCTAAGTGCTAGAGGCATCACTACAGACACCCTGGGTCAATTTCGGGCTGTATCACAACCGGCCGTGATCGGAAGTCCTATAGGGCGGCACACAACATTGTAAAATAAGAATTTGTTCTTAACTGATTTGCCTAGTTTAAATAAAGATTAAATATAAAAAGTATTCTTCATCCTTTTCCTTACAGCTGCCATTATTTAGCATATTTCTCCCCACTACTTCCCCCTCTACAAAATACTCCCAGGGTCCTTTTACAGTCTGGTTCTGCAGCACATTAAGCCCCTGAGGCTCCATTCCATTACAGCAGAGTCGTTCTTTCAGACTCGGTCTCCTCTCACTACCCCAGTCTCTTCTTTCAGACTCCATCACCTCTCACTACCCTGCAGTCTTCTTTCAGACTCCGTCTCCTCACACTACCCCAGTCTCTTCTTTCAGACTCCATCTCCTCACACTACCCTGTGGTCTCTTCTTTTAGACTCCGTCTCCTCTCACTACCCCAGTCTCTTCTTTCAGACTCCGTCTCCTCTCACTACCCTGCAGTCTTCTTTCAGACTCCGTCTCTCACTACCCCAGTCTCTTCTTTCAGACTCCGTCTCCTCTCACTACCCCAGTCTCTTCTTTCAGACTCCGTCTCCTCTCACTACCCTGCAGTCTCTTCTTTCAGACTCCGTCTCCTCTCACTAGCCCAGTCTCTTCTTTCAGACTCCGTCTCCTCTCACTACCCTGCAGTCTCTTCTTTCAGACTCCGTCTCCTCTCACTACCCTGCAGTCTCTTCTTTCAGACTCCGTCTCCTCACACTACCCTGCAGTCTCTTCTTTCAGACTCCATCACCTCACACTACCCTGTGGTCTCTTCTTTCAGACTCCGTCTCCTCTCACTACCCCAGTCTCTTCTTTCAGACTCCGTCTCCTCTCACTACCCTGCAGTCTTCTTTCAGACTCCGTCTCCTCTCACTACCCCAGTCTCTTCTTTCAGACTCCGTCTCCTCACACTACCCCAGTCTCTTCTTTCAGACTCCGTCTCCTCTCACTACCCCAGTCTCTTCTTTCAGACTCTGTCTCCTCACACTACCCCAGTCTCTTCTTTCAGACTCCGTCTCCTCTCACTACCCCAGTCTCTTCTTTCAGACTCCGTCTCCTCTCACTACCCCAGTCTCTTCTTTCAGACTCCGTCTCCTCACACTACCCCAGTCTCTTCTTTCAGACTCCGTCTCCTCTCACTACCCCAGTCTCTTCTTTCAGACTCCATCACCTCTCACTACCCTGCAGTCTTCTTTCAGACTCCGTCTCCTCTCACTACCCCAGTCTCTTCTTTCAGACTCCGTCTCCTCTCACTACCCCAGTCTCTTCTTTCAGACTCCGTCTCCTCTCACTACCCTGCAGTCTCTTCTTTCAGACTCCGTCTCCTCTCACTAGCCCAGTCTCTTCTTTCAGACTCCGTCTCCTCTCACTACCCTGCAGTCTCTTCTTTCAGACTCCGTCTCCTCTCACTAACCCAGTCTCTTCTTTCAGACTCCGTCTCCTCTCACTACCCTGCAGTCTCTTCTTTCAGACTCCGTCTCCTCTCACTACCCTGCAGTCTCTTCTTTCAGACTCCGTCTTCTCACACTACCCTGCAGTCTCTTCTTTCAGACTCCATCACCTCACACTACCCTGTGGTCTCTTCTTTCAGACTCCGTCTCCTCTCACTACCCCAGTCTCTTCTTTCAGACTCCGTCTCCTCTCACTACCCTGCAGTCTTCTTTCAGACTCTGTCTCCTCTCACTACCCCAGTCTCTTCTTTCAGACTCCGTCTCCTCACACTACCCCAGTCTCTTCTTTCAGACTCCGTCTCCTCTCACTACCCCAGTCTCTTCTTTCAGACTCTGTCTCCTCACACTACCCCAGTCTCTTCTTTCAGACTCCGTCTCCTCACACTACCCCAGTCTCTTCTTTCAGACTCCGTCTCCTCTCACTACCCCAGTCTCTTCTTTCAGACTCTGTCTCCTCACACTACCCCAGTCTCTTCTTTCAGACTCCGTCTCCTCACACTACCCCAGTCCCAAATGGCATCCTATTCCTTTTATAGTGAGCTACTTCTAACCAGGGTACACACGCTGTGTTACAAACCTAGTCAGCGAGGAGGTGAAGGCTCGAAGCCATTATAATGCTCTCCCACCGTCTCTCTGTTGAATTATATACAGTACACGCTCCGGCTTTTTCAGGACGCTAATTAGTCTAGCACAGCATAGAATGTCGGCTACCTTTTGGCTCACATCTCTCTCACTCTCTCTCTCTGACTCCTCTCTCTGACTCCTCTCTGTCTCTGACTCCTCTCTCTCACTCTCAGTTCTGTCTTTTTCTTGTCTTTCTCTCTCTCTCTCTCTCTCTCTCTCTCATATCTCGTGGAATGATACTTGACATACTGCATTTAAACTGAACCACTTCCATTCATTCTTCGCTTCTGTTTTTGTCTATGTCATGTGAAGTTACCACCAGGCTATCCATACCTCTGCTATGCTATGTGAAGTTACCACCAGGCTATCCATACCTCTGCTATGTGAAGTTACCACCAGGCTATCCATACCTCTACTATGTGAAGTTACCACCAGGCTATCCATACCTCTACTATGTGAATTTACCACCAGGCTATCCATACCTCTACTATGCGAAGTTACCACCAGGCTGTCCATACCTCTACTATGTGAAGTTACCACCAGGCTATCCATACCTCTACTATGTGAAGTTACCCCCAGGCTATCCATACCTCTACTATGTGAAGTTACCACCAGGCTATCCATACCTCTGCTATGCTATGTGAAGTTACCACCAGGCTATCAATACCTCTGCTATGTGAAGTTACCGCCAGGCTATCCATACCTCTACTATGTGAAGTTACCACCAGGCTATCCATACCTCTGCTATGCTATGTGAAGTTACCCCCAGGCTATCCATACCTCTGCTATGTGAAGTTACCCCCAGGCTATCCATACCTCTGCTATGCTATGTGAAGTTACCACCAGGCTGTCCATACCTCTGCTATGCTATGTGAAGTTACCCCCAGGCAATCCATACCTCTACTATGTGAAGTTACCACCAGGCTATCCATACCTCTGCTATGCTATGTGAAGTTACCCCCAGGCTATCCATACCTCTGCTATGTGAAGTTACCACCAGGCTATCCATACCTCTGCTATGCTATGTGACGTTACCCCCAGGCTATCCATACCTCTGCTATGTGAAGTTACCACCAGGCTATCCATACCTCTACTATGTGAAGTTACCACCAGGCTATCCATACCTCTACTATGTGAAGTTACCCCCAGGCTATCCATACCTCTGCTATGTGAAGTTACCCCCAGGCTATCCATACCTCTGCTATGCTATGTGAAGTTACCACCAGGCTATCCATACCTCTGCTATGCTATGTGAAGTTACCACCAGGCTATCCATACCTATATTATGTGAAGTTACCCCCAGGCTATCCATACCTCTGCTATGCTATGTGAAGTTACCACCAGGCTATCCATACCTCCGCTATGTCATGTGAAGTTACCACCAGGCTATCCATACCTCTACTATGTGAAGTTACCACCAGGCTATCCATACCTCCACTATGTGAAGTTACCACCAGGCTATCCATACCTCTACTATGTGAAGTTACACCCAGGCTATCCATACCTCTGCTATGTGAAGTTACCACCAGGCTATCCATACCTCTGCTATGTGAAGTTACCACCAGGCTATCCATACCTCTACTATGTGAAGTTACCCCCAGGCTATCCATACCTCTGCTATGCTATGTGAAGTTACCACCAGGCTATCCATACCTCTACTATGTGAAGTTACCCCCAGGCTATCCATACCTCTGCTATGTGAAGTTACCACCAGGCTATCCATACCTCTACTATGTGAAGTTACCCCCAGGCTATCCATACCTCTACTATGTGAAGTTACCCCCAGGCTATCCATACCTCTGCTATGCTATGTGAAGTTACCACCAGGCTATCCATACCTCTGCTATGCTATGTGAAGTTACCACCAGGCTATCCATACCTCTACTATGCTATGTGAAGTTACCACCAGGCTATCCATACCTCTGCTATGTGAAGTTACCACCAGGCTATCCATACCTCTACTATGTGAAGTTACCCCCAGGCTATCCATACCTCTGCTATGTGAAGTTACCACCAGGCTATCCATACCTCTACTATGTGAAGTTACCCCCAGGCTATCCATACCTCTGCTATGTGAAGTTACCACCAGGCTATCCATACCTCTACTATGTGAAGTTACCACCAGGCTATCCATACCTCTACTATGTGAAGTTACCACCAGGCTATCCATACCTCTGCTATGTGAAGTTACCACCAGGCTATCCATACCTCTGCTATGCTATGTGAAGTTACCCCCAGGCTATCCATACCTCTGCTATGTGAAGTTACCACCAGGCTATCATACCTCTGCTATGTGAAGTTACCACCAGGCTATCCATACCTCTACTATGTGAAGTTACCCCCAGGCTATCCATACCTCTGCTATGCTATGTGAAGTTACCACCAGGCTATCCATACCTCTGCTATGCTTAGTGAAGTTACCACCAGGCTATCCATACCTCTGCTATGCTATGTGAAGTTACCCCCAGGCTATCCATACCTCTGCTATGCTATGTGAAGTTACCACCAGGCTATCCATACCTCTACTATGTGAAGTTACCCCCAGGCTATCCATACCTCTGCTATGTGAAGTTACCACCAGGCTATCCATACCTCTACTATGTGAAGTTACCCCCAGGCTATCCATACCTCTACTATGTGAAGTTACCCCCAGGCTATCCATACCTCTGCTATGCTATGTGAAGTTACCACCAGGCTATCCATACCTCTGCTATGCTATGTGAAGTTACCACCAGGCTATCCATACCTCTACTATGCTATGTGAAGTTACCACCAGGCTATCCATACCTCTGCTATGTGAAGTTACCACCAGGCTATCCATACCTCTACTATGTGAAGTTACCCCCAGGCTATCCATACCTCTGCTATGTGAAGTTACCACCAGGCTATCCATACCTCTACTATGTGAAGTTACCACCAGGCTATCCATACCTCTACTATGTGAAGTTACCACCAGGCTATCCATACCTCTGCTATGTGAAGTTACCACCAGGCTATCCATACCTCTGCTATGCTATGTGAAGTTACCCCCAGGCTATCCATACCTCTGCTATGTGAAGTTACCACCAGGCTATCGTACCTCTGCTATGTGAAGTTACCACCAGGCTATCCATACCTCTACTATGTGAAGTTACCCCCAGGCTATCCATACCTCTGCTATGCTATGTGAAGTTACCACCAGGCTATCCATACCTCTGCTATGCTTAGTGAAGTTACCACCAGGCTATCCATACCTCTGCTATGCTATGTGAAGTTACCCCCAGGCTATCCATACCTCTGCTATGTGAAGTTACCCCCAGGCTATCCATACCTCTGCTATGCTATGTGAAGTTACCACCAGGCTATCATACCTCTGCTATGTGAAGTTACCACCAGGCTATCCATACCTCTACTATGTGAAGTTACCACCAGGCTATCCATACCTCTGCTATGTGAAGTTACCCCCAGGCTACCCATACCTCTACTATGCCATGTTGCTCTTTGGGTGCGGTTTTGCACATCAGAGATGAGCTAATAGGAGAACTTGTTCCAATGACGGGGCGAATGCCACTATTTTCTCTGACAGAATTGTGGCACACGCCCCATGTTTTGGAGGATACACAAAGCCTAAGTACCAAGTATGAGTGTGTTACGGTTTTCTATGCTTCCGAGTGATGCAGCGGTCTAAGGCACTCCGTCTCACTGATATAGGCGTCACTACAGACCCTGGTTAGTTTCCAGGCTGTATCACAACCGGGCCGTGATTGGGAGTCCCATAGGGCCGGGGCACAATTGTCCCAGCGTCGTCCGGGTTTGGCCTTGGTAGGCCTTCATTGAAAATAAGAATTTGTGACTTAACTGACTTGCCTAGTTAAATAAAGGTTAAATAAAAAAATCAAATTAAATATAAATGACCATCATACAGTGCCTTCAGAAAGTATTCAATCAATCAATCCAATGTATTTATAAAGCCCAGCTGATGTCACAAAGTGGTGTACAGAAACCCAGCCTAAAACCCCAAACAGCAAGCAATGCAGGTGTAGAAGCACAGTGGCTAGGAAAAACTCCCTAGAAAAGCCAGAACCTAGGAAAAAAACCTAGAGGAAGCAGGCTCTGAGGGGTGGCCAGTCCTCTTCTGGCTGTGCCGGGTGGAGATTATAACAGAACATGGCCAAGATGTTCAAACGTTCATAGATGACCGGGTCAGATAATAATAATCACAATGGATGTAGTGAATACAACCTTAGGATTAAACCTCAGTTGGCTTTTCATAGCCGATCATTCATAGAGACAGCAGGTGCGGGAGAGAGAGAGAGTCCAAACAGCAGGTCTGGGACAGGTAGCACGTCCAGTGAACAGGTCAGGGTTCCATAGCCAAAGGCAGAACAGTTGAAACTGGGGCAGCAGCCTGACCAGGTGGACTGGGGACAGCAAGGAGTCATCATGCCGAGTAGTCCTGAGGCATGGTCCTAGGGCTCAGGTCCTCCGAGAGAAGAGAGAGAGAAAGAGAGAGAGAGAGAGAAAAAGAGAGGAAGAGAATTAGAGGGAGCATACTTAAATTCACACAGGACACCGAATAAGACAGGAGAAATACTCCAGATATAACAGACTGACCCTAGCCCCCCGACACGTAAACTATTGCGGCATAAATACTGGAGGCTGAGACAGAAGGGGTCGGGAGACACTGTGGCCCTGTCCGACAATACCCCCAGACAGGGCCAAACAGGCAGGATATAACCCCACCCACTTTGCCAAGGCATAGCCCCAACACTACTAGAGGGATATCGTCAACCACCAACCTCCTACCCTGAGACAAGGCTGAGTATAGCCCACGAAAACCTCCCCCATGGCATGAACCCGAGGGGGGCACCAACCCGAACAGGAAGATCACGCCAGTGACTCAACCCACTCAAGTGACGCACCCCTCCTAGGGATGGCATGGAAGAGCACCAGTAAGCCAGTGACTCAGCCCCCGTAAAAGGGTTAGAGGCAGAGAATCCTAGTGGAGAGAGGGGAACCGGCCAGGTAGAGACAGCAAGGGCGGTTCGTCGCTCCAGTGCCTTTCCGTTCACCTTTACACCCCTGGGCCAGACTACACTCAATCATAGGACCTACTGAAGAGATGAGTCTTCAATAAAGACTTAAAGGTCGAGACCGAGATTGGAGATGCGTAATGTGAATCTGGACGGAGAGATAACAATTTAACCAGACACCTAGGTATTTGTAGTTGTATAAGATATGCATATAAGATATTCTTTGTTGTTTTGAAGTTTCACTGTAATAAATATGTGGAACTCCAGTCATGCTGCGCCTTGATCCACTCATTTATTTGACGGACGTGGCAGAATATCCCACCACTACAGGACCAAGCAGCGTGCCCAGGAGGTAAAGGAGAGTTGGACATGGGAGGAAATACTGGGTGGATGCGAGACCCTTCCTTGGCGGTAGTCGCCAAGGGGTATAGAAGAACATCGACGACGCCCGGGCCCACGGCCACAAACAGCCCAAGGTTTTTTTGGGGGGGAGCACAAGGGGCGGTCGGCTGAGCCGAGGCGAGAGCCAGAGACCGTCTGGGAGTCGATGGAGCAATTGGAGGAGGGAGATCGGAGAGAGATGTTGGTTATGAGAGATGTTCTGCAGTGCATTCGCCCTGAAGAGCGTGTCATCAGTCCGGTGCAACCTGTGCCGGCTCCACGCACCAGGTCTCCAGTGCGCCTCCCCAGCCTGGTACGTCCTGTGCCGGCTCCACGCACCAGGCCTCCAGTGCGCCTTCCCAGCCCGGTACGTACTGTGCCGGCTCCCCGCACCAGGTCTCCAGTGTGCCTCCCCAGCCTGGTACGTCCTGTGCCGGCTCCCCGCACTCGCCCTGAAGATCGTGTCATCAGTCCAGTGAAACTTGTTCCGGCTCCACGCACCAGGCCTCCAGTGCGCCTCCCCAGCCCGGTACGGCCTGTGCCGGCTCGCCCTGAAGAGCTTGTCATCAGTCCGATGAAACATGTGCCAGCTCCACGCACCAGGCCTCCAGTTCGTCTCCCCAGCCCGGTACATCCTGTGCCAGCTCCCCGCACTCGTCCAGTGCGTGTGTACAGTCCGGAGTCTCCAGCGACGGTCTACAGCCCGAACCTCCAGCGACGGTTCAGGGTTCAGAGCCTCCAGTGATGGTCCACGGCCCGGAGCTTCCAGTGAAGGTCCACGGCCCGGAGCTTCCAGTAAAGGTCCACGGCCCGGAGCTTCCTGCGCCAGTGCCATGGCCGGAGCCTTCCACTGCGCCGATGCCCAGTCCGGGCACGGCGTTCAGCCCGGCTTCATGGCAGGATCTGCGGTCTGAGCGGATGCTACATCCCGCACCGGAGCCGCCACCGACGCTAGTTGCCCACCCTAACCCTCCCCATCTGGTTTCAGGTTTTCCGGTCGGAGTCCGCACCTTTGGGGGGGGGGGTACTGTCACGCCCTGACCATAGAGAGCCCTCTGGGTGTTTTAGGTCAGGGCATGACTCACGGGACAAAACTAGATCCAGAGTATGACTGGCAGTGAGTAGGCCAAGAGACATGTTGGACAAAACCCACTGGGTCGATGATGGCTCCGAAAGCCTTTTGGAGTGGGTTTGTGGACTTTTCCATGTGAATATTAAAGTCACCAAAAATGTGAATATTATCTGCCATGACTACAAGGTCCGATAGGAATTCAGGGAACTCAGTAAGGAACGCTGTATAAGGCCCGGGAGGCCTATAAACAGTAGCTATAAAAAGTGACCGATTAGGCTGCATAGATTTCATGACTAGAAGCTCAAAAGACGAAAACGCAGTCATTTTTTTTTTTGTAAATTGAAATTTGCTATCATTAATGTCAGCAACACCTCCACCTTTGCGGGATGTGTGGGAGATATGGTCACTAGTGTAACCAGGAGGAGAGGCCTCATTTAACACCGTCAATTCATCAGGCTTAAGCCATGCTGACCATGCTGGTCATTTATGAACATTTTAACATCTTGACCATGTTCTGTTATAATCTCCACCCTGGTAGAGCCAGAAGAGGACTGGCCACCCCTCATAGTCTGGTTCCTCTCTAGGTTTCTTTCTAGGTTTTGGCCTTTCTAGGGAGTTTTTCCTAGCCACTGTGCTTCTACACCTGCATTGCTTGCTGTTTGGGGTTTTAGGCTGGGTTTCTGTACAGCACTTTGAGATATCAGCTGATCAATCTACACACAACACTCCATAATGACAAACCAAAAACTGGTTTTTAGACATTTTTGCTAATGTATTACAAATACTGAGTACGTCATCATTAGAGTCTTGAGTGTCTACCCCTATCAATTGATGTGGAGCCTAATGTCAATAGCTATGGCTCGGCCATATCCGATAGAGTCATCGTGAAGCGCTAGTAACTACCCCGTGATGCTAACCGCCAGTGACTACCCCGTGATGCTAACCGCCAGTGACTACCCCGTGATGCTAACCGCTAGTGACTACCCTGTGATGCTAACCGCTAGTGACTACCCCGTGATGCTAACCGCTAGTGACTACCCCGTGATGCTAACCGCCAGTGACTACCCCGTGATGCTAACCGCTAGTGACTACCCCGTGATGCTAACCGCTAGTGACTACCCCATGATGCTAAACGCTAGTTACTACGTGTGTGTGTGTGTGGAAGCCATGGCTGAGAGGGCACAGAGAGACAGCCCCACATTTGTGGGCAGGTGAACTCATGGGTTACACTCACAGAGCTGATTAACACAGTGGCTGTGTGTACGTGCGCGTTGTGACTGCCAGATGTAACTAAGGAGTTTTTCTGCCCTGCTATATAAACCATATTATTTCTATTATACTAGAACACAGCCTATCTTTTCTATGAGGAGGCCTCACGGTGACCTCTACTTATTGTCAGTTAGTTCTCTTCCCCATTAGAGGAGTGCAGGGCTCATCCCAGTCCTTCAAAGTCCTTCTTTCAGGGGAGGAGAGGAGTAGACATGTCACAGTGCTCATTCACCCCACCAGGAGAAAACACTGGCCTTATTCAGTGTTTTACATCTCTTAGTCTCTTCCACCCAGGCAATTAATTCTGTGCACCTGAATGTGTGTAACGCAAGCACACGTCAGAACGCATCCACACACACGCCCTTGTCAGTCATCACTGTTTTTGAACGTTACAGCATGCCGCCACAGGGCAAAACTCCAGAAAAGCACCTGCTCGTATGTGTGTGTGTGCGCTGTGTGATCTTTTGCGCCCGAACAGGAAACACTGGCAGGGCAATGTAGCCAAAACAAACACACACACACACACACACCCAAACCTACCATCTGGAGAAGGCCGGCACCTGCTACCAAAGGAATGTGATGTCATTCTCCTGAAAGAAAGCCACACGTGGTTTAGATGGTAGTTAGAGGTATCCACTGAAATATTCTCAAACAGTTGGTAGGTAGTTATAAACTGAAAGATTGTAAAACGGTTGGTAGTTAGTTATAAACTGAAAGATTGTAAAACGGTTGGCAGTTAGAGGTATCCACTGAAAGATTCTAAAACGGTTGGCAGTTAGAGGTATCCACTGAAAGATTCTAAAACGCTTGGCAGTTAGAGGTATCCACTGAAAGATTCTAAAACGCTTGGCAGTTAGAGGTATCCACTGAAAGATTCTAAAATGCTTGGCAGTTAGAGGTATCCACTGAAAGATTCTAAAACAGTTGGTAGTTAGAGGTATCCACTGAAAGATTCTAAAACAGTTGGTAGTTAGAGGTATCCACTGAAAGATTCTAAAACAGTTGGTAGTTAGAGGTATCCACTGAAAGATTGTAAAACAGTTGGTAGTTAGAGGTATCCACTGAAAGATTCTAAAACAGTTGGTAGTTAGAGGTATCCACTGAAAGATTCTGAATAGGTAATAATGGCGCTGAAGGAGATGGCTGACATATTATTAACTCTGTTTTTCACAAGCGTAGCAGGCTGTGAATTTTTCTTGCATGACAATATACTCTGCTTAAAAAAATAAAGGGAACACTTAAACAACACAATGTAATTCCAAGTCAATCACACTTCTGTGAAATCAAACTGTCCACTTAGGAAGCAACACTGATTGACAATAAATTCCACATGCTGTTGTGCAAATGGAATAGACAACAGGTGGAAATTATAGGCATTTAGCAAGACACCCCCAATAAAGGAGTGGTTCTGCAGGTGGGGACTACAGACCACTTCTCAGTTCCTATGCTTCCTGGCTGATGTTTTGGTCACTTTAGAATGCTGGAGGTGCTTTCACTCTAGTGGTAGCATGAGACAGAGTCTACAACCCACACAAGTGGCTCAGGTAGTGCAGCTCATCCAGGATGGCACATCAATGCGAGATGTGGCAAGAAGGTTTGCTGTGTCTGTCAGCGTAGTGTCCAGAGCATGGAGGCGCTACCAGGAGACAGGCCAGTACATCAGGAGACGTGGAGGAGGCCGTAGAAGAGCAACAACCTAGCAGCAGGACCGCTACCTCCGCCTTTGTGCAAGGAGGAGAAGGAGGAGCACTGCCAGAGCCCTGCAAAATGACCTCCAGCAGGCCACAAATGTGCATGTGTCTGTCAGAAACAGACTCCATGAGGGTGGTATGAGGGCCCAACGTCCACAGGTGGGGGTTGTGCTTACAGCCCAACACCGTGCAGGACGTTTGGCATTTGCCAGAGAACACCAAGATTGGCAAATTCGCCACTGGCGCCCTGTGCTCTTCACAGATGAAAGCAGGTTCACACTGAGCACATGTAACAGTCTGGAGACGCCGTGGAGAACGTTCTGCTGCCTGCAACATCCTCCACCATGACCGGTTTGGTGGTGGGTCAGTCATGGTGTTGGGTGGCATTTCTTTGGGGGGCCGCACAGCCCTCCATGTCTTCGCCAGAGGTAGCCTGACTGCAGTTAGGTACCAAGATGAGATCCTCAGACCCCTTGTGAGACCATATGTTGGTGTGGTTGGCCAGGGGTTCCTTCTAATGCAAAAGACAATGCTAGACCTCATGTGGCTGGAGTGTGTCAGCAGTTCCTGTAAGAGGAAGGCATTGAGGCTATGGACTGGCCCGCCCGTTCCCCAGACCTGAATCCAATTGAGCACATCTGGGACATCATGTCTCGCTCCATCCACCAACGCCACGTTGCACTACAGACTGTCCAGGAGTTGGCGGATGCTTTAGTCCAGGTCTGGGAGGAGATCCCTCAGGAGACCATCCGCCACCTCATCAGGAGCATGCCCAGGCGTTGTAGGGAGGTCATACAGGCACGTGGAGGCCACACACACTACTGAGCTTCATTTTATCACATCTTATCTCTATATTGAATATACAGTTGAAGTCAGAAGTTTATATACACCTTAGCCAAATATATTTAAACTCAGTTTTTCACAATTCCTGATATTTAATGGGAAATGTCAGAATAATACTAGAGAGAATTATTTATTTCAGCTGTTATTTCTTTCATCACATTCCCAGTGGGTCAGACGTTTACATACAATCAATTAGTATTTGGTAGCATTGCCTTGAAATTGTTTAACTTGGGTCAAACGTTTCGGCTAGCCTTCCACAAGCTTCCCACAATAAGTTGGGTAAATTTTGGCCCATTCCTCCTGACAGAGCTGGTGTAACTGAGTCAGGTTTGTAGGCCTCCTTGCTCGCGCACGCTTTGTCAGTTCTGACCACAAATCTTCTATAGGATTGAGGTCAGGGCTTTGTGATGGCCACTCCATTACCTTGACTTTGCCACAAATGTGGAAGTGTGCTTGGGGTCATTGTCCATTTGAAAGACCCATTTGCGACCGAGCTTTAACTTCCTGACTGATGTCTTGAGATGTTGCTGCAATATATCCACATAATTTTCCTCCCTCATGATGACATCTATTTTGTGAAGTGCAGCAATCCCTCCTGCAGCAAGACACCCCCACAACATGATGCTGCCACCCTGTGCTTCACGGTTGGGATGGTGTTCTTCGGCTTGCAAGACTCCCCCTTTTCCCTCCAAACATATGGATGGTCGTTATGGTCAAACAGTTCTATTTTTGTTTCATCAGACCAGAAGACATTTCTCCAAAAAGGACGATCTTTGTCCCCTTGTGCAGTTGCAAACAATAGTCTGTTTTTTTTTATGGCGGTTTTGGAGCAGTGGCTTCTTCCTAGCTGAGCTGCCTTTCAGGTTATGTCGATATTGGACTCGTTTTACTGTGGATATAGACACTTTTGTACCTGTTTCCTCCAGCATCTTCACAAGGTCCTTTGCTATTGTTCTGGGATTGAGATTTTTATTTTCACTGAATCTCCGTTTGGGTATTGGTTAGACTACAATTAGGGTGTGAAAATGCCCCTTAGCCATATTTTCCGTTCCAAACCCTGAGGGTTTCATTTTTTGCTTTTCTTGGAATAGAAACACCATAATATTAATCAAATTAATTAAGCTACATTTCTTAATCGATCCCATATACTATGTTCTTACAACAAAAAATAACATCTCTAGTAATGCCAATATTGAACACTATCAAATGCTTCTCAAAGCTGCGCTCTGGTGGTCAAACTAGCACTAACTCGCTTTAATGGTGAAAATGGCTGACAGTTAAATAACGTGCCGTAGAATTCTGCAGCAGCCCGCAAGGTGTGCTGCAGTATAACGCAATTTTTATAGGAGGAACCACTGTACAAAGGGAAGCACAGCCACGAGCTGCCCAGTGACACGAGCCTACCAGACGAGCTAAATTACTTCTATGCTCGCTTCGAGGCAAGTAACGCTGAAACATGCATGAGAGCACCAGCTGCTCCGGATGACTGTGTGATCACACTCTCTGTAGCCGATGTGAGTAAGACCTTTAAACAGGTCAACATTCACAAGGCCGCAGGGCCAGACAGATTACCAGAATGCATTTCTTAACTTCATAAAGCATTGTTGGTTAAGGGCTTGTAATTACAGTTTTTTTCGATTGCTAAATGACAGTGGGCACAACTGGAGTCACATGTGCAAAACTCTAACTACAGTCTGCACTACCAACAGTCACCTGAGCTAAACAGTTCACATCACCTGCAAAACTCATTCCAAGCAACACAACTTTTAACACATGGCTCAAAACACGCTCAGTGCAGCCAAACACTATGCACAACCTTCACTGAGATAACACACACTGTCACTCAGAACACACTGAGAGTAAAAACACTAGCATCAAACACCAATACAGAAAATACAAACTTTTCATCTTTACAGTTTGAACAATTTCAGTGACTTCATACAAAGTAATATTTTCTTCAAAGAAAAGAGTGACATTCTTTCACATGATTTATTAAAATTTTTAGAACATAACAATTCTTTAAGGTAAATGAAAATTAGCAGTTTGCTTCAATAGTCTGTAGTAATTTACGGAATTACAGTAATGAGAAAAAAAAGGTAGAAACTAAAAGTACATACTGTAATTCGAACAAATAATTGAGGGGCTAATCCTGCCTCTCTCTAGCATCAGGCGACAGGTTTTCTTCAACATCACATCTAATGTTTTCTCTTGCCATGCACCTGGGGAAGAACCTTCTGGAGTGCCTTATCCATCCCTGGCAGTCCTCTGGACTCGTGTCCTCACATCCGGCACGCATGGCTTCCAAAAGAGACATTTGGTCATGTGGGTGGTGACCAAACACTTTCCACCTCCAGGCAGAGAAAAACTCCTCTATTGGGTTGAGGAATGGTGAATATGCAGGCAGGTACAAAACCATAAATCTGTGATGTGCTGCAAACCAATCTGTGACAGCTGCAGAGTGGTGAAAAGCAACGTTATCGCAAACTATGACAAAAACTTGGGGGTTTCTTACTGGCTCCCCCTGTTCTGCTGGCACTAGCTGAGCATAGAGCTGTTCTAGGAAAGCTATAAGCCTTTCTGTGTTGTATGGGCCAATAAGTGGTGTGTTGAGAAGCAAACCATCATTGGCCATTGCAGCACACATGGTGATATTTCCCCCCCTTTGGCCTGGAACCTCCACAGTGGCCCTTTGACCTATAACATTCCTTCCTCTGCGCCGTGTTTTGGCAAGGTTAAATCCAGCTTCATCGATAAATACAAATGAATGTGGTCTTTCCAGTGCTTCCACCTCCATTACTCTCTGAAAAAGAGTAAGTGCACAGTTTTACTGTAGAAAAGCTAGTGTTTTTTTTTACTGTAAATATTTTGTATAGCTGTGTACGTAACCTCAGACGTCTTACCTGGACATATTGGTATCTTTGCTCTTTTACCCGTTCACTGTTTCTCTCGAACGGTACAGTGTATAACTGTTTCATTGTAACTTGGTGTTTCTTTAGGACTCGAGCAATAGTTGTTGTGCTGACAGAATTAACATTTTCAAATATATCATTATCAGCCAGAACTCTATCTTGAATCTCCCGCAGTTTTATTGCATTGTTGACAACAACCATGTCAACAATAGCATTTTCCTGCGCATCTGAACATATTTTTCCTCTTCCCCCTGTTGGGGGCAGCCTTTGGGTCCTGTTGTAAAAATATATTTTACAGTCAAACTTACTGTAAAATATATATCTGTGTAAATATTCTATAATTGCAAGACAAAATAGATTCCTGTAATGTTTTCATTTACTGTAAGGATGTAACTCTCACCTGTTTGCATGATGGAAAATTCGCATTACAGATGCCACTGTGGATCTTTGCAGATTGGGTTGCACCCTCAACCCTGCCTCTCTCAATGAGAGACCATGGTTCACAACATGGTCTATAAGTGTAGCCCTTATTTCATCTGAAATAACAGCTCTTTGTCTTCCGCCACGCATCCGCCCTCTCCCTGCCACCCTTCTCCCTCCACGAACCCATCTTCCTTGTTCCATTTCCAAAATGAGTCTTTCTGAGCTCTACCTATATCTACTGTAATATGTGTGTGTTCACTAACAAGTCTAAAACAAGACACCTGCTTTGCCTTTCAGCTGAAATTGCAATCAGCAGTGTTTGAAAGGCACAAGGCTGAAATCTATTCCGTTTTGAATGTGTGGTTCACAGTTTTGACAGCAGTGTGTTAGCATTTGAACAAAGTGCTGTAAATCCACAGTGTTGTGCAGGTTGTGGTTAAAGTCATGGGATAAGTGTGTAGAGTTTTGAAAACTGTGTTCAAGCAATGAAAAACGAACTAGAGTTTGGTCCACATTAACTGCTGCTGTGCAGACTGTAGTTAGAGTTTTGCACATGTGACTCCAGTTGTGTCCACTGTCGTTTAGCAATCGGAAAAAACTGTAAGCATTTATGTTTAAATGAGCCTTCTGATCTGTTTAATTGTAGCACAGTTCAGACTAATGACTTTGAACCCGGAAGGCTTTAATTTGAAGAGAACTCCCAAGTCAGACTAACCTCTAACAACTTGGGCTTCATATTTTTTTCTAGTTCTTTCTCACCCGCCCTCTATCTCTCTCTCTCTCTCTCTCTCTCTCTCTGTCTCTCTCTGTCTCTGTCTCTGTCTCTCTCTCTCTCTCTCTCTCTCTCTCTCTCTCGCTCTCTCAAATAAGGCTGTGTGAGTGAGTGAGTGCGTGTTCCGTTGCATATGTTTGTGTATTAGCTGATGTCATCAATGTAATGTGGTGTTAGGGATGAGACATGTAGACACTCTGACACTGGGACAGACATGTAGACACTCTGACACTGGGACAGACATGTAGACACTGGGACAGACATGTAGACACTGGGACAGACATGCACTTGCGGACGAGCACACACATACCACAACGCTAATGAGGCAGAAAATGTTCATAGTGTTTACCACCTGTGTGTGTGTGTGTGTGTGTGTGTGTGTGTGTGTGTGTGTGTGTGTGTGTGTGTGTGTGTGTGTGTGTGTGTGTGTGTGTGTGTGTGTGTGTGTGTGTGTGTGTGTGTGTGTGTGTGTGTGTGTGTGTGTGTGTGTGTGTGTGTGTGTGTGTGTGAGCGTTAGAGCCTAACAGTACTTATTGTGGGTGTGTTCCCTCCACTGGTTTGTCCCAAGTCAGACATGAGTAATATGTTTCTCTGGCTTTATACAATGCACTTCCACCCAAGAGATTGGAGTCTACATAACCATACATATCTATGATGCATTATAAAGTAAATCAACACAGTAGTTTTATTGAAAACCCGTTTTCCTCATATTGTGTCTGAATGCTCTACAGTCAGAGTGGTTTCCTGTCCACTGTCAGAGTGGTTTCCTGTCCACGGTCAGAGTGGCTTCCTGTCTACAGTCAGAGTGGCTTCCTGTCTACAGTCAGAGTGGCTTCCTGTCTACAGTCAGAGTGGCTTCCTGTCTACAGTCAGAGTGGCTTCCTGTCTACAGTCAGAGTGGCTTCCTGTCTACAGTCAGAGTGGCTTCCTGTCTACAGTCAGAGTGGCTTCCTGTCTACAGTCAGAGTGGCTTCCTGTCTACAGTCAGAGTGGCTTCCTGTCTACAGTCAGAGTGGCTTCCTGTCTACAGTCTGAGTGTTTTTATGTCTACAGTCTAAATGTCTTCCTGTGAGGTAGAGTGGCTTCCTGTCTACAGTCAGAGTGGTTTCCTGTGAGGTAGAGTGGCAGAGGGTGGTTAGGACTCTGAACCACAGGGGTTTTCACCTCTCAGCTTGAGGGGCGTGAGTCACTCCCAATCCCCCAGCAGGCCTCCAGCTTTGACCTGGATACCCACAGAGGCATAAACTATCAGGCTCAACAAACTGGCAGGCTTTTACATGTGGAGGCAGCCAACATCGATCATTTTAGGGACTTGCAGCTTCATTCAAACAGTGGGTGTTATGAATGGGTGGTTACGGTGCATTGGCGGCATTTGTCAAGCCGCTAGGTCACCTGTCACTGTTTTCCAAGGACGTTCGATGTGGAAACGAGGCTAGGAGAAGAAGAGTATGGGCAGAATGAGTTGGAACCAATAGCACCTAGCTAGCAAATGATTCTAGCCAGGACAGGGCTTGATGTTAGCCGCAGTTAGGCACTGAAGGTACACTAGCGTTAGCCGCAGTCTAGTAATGGACAGGCTAATTAGCGAGTCAGAATCAATCCTGCTCTCCCTGTCCCCTCGACGCTACTCACCGACACCCCTTACACCAGAGCCACCGCAGTGCGCTCAGAGGGTGTGAAATTGTGCTCTTTCTGCAGCGGCAGTCATGCTAACAGGCTAACACCAAGTGACAGCGTGGAACAGCCCTCGGGGCTTCAATGACTGAGCTAATGTAGTGCTGGCTAGTAGAGCACTGCCGTTACACAGACACATGTACGCTGAGTGTACAAAACATTAGCCCTCAGAACAGCCACAATTCGTCGGGGCATGGACTCTACCATGTGTTGAAACGGTTCCATAGGGCTGCTGGCCCATTTGGACTGCAATGCTTCCCATAGTTGTGTCAAGTTGGCTGGATGACCTTTGAGTGGTGGATCATTCTTGATACACACAGGACACTTTTGACCGTGAAAAACCCAGCAGCGTTGCAGTTCTTGACACAAACCGGTGCGCCTGGCACCTACTACCCAGTTCAAAGTAACTTCAATCTTGTGGCTTGCCCATTCACCCTCTGAATGGCACACATACACAATCCATGTCTCAATTGTCTCAAGGCTTATAAATCCTTCTTTAACCTGTCTCCTTCCCTTCATCTACACCGATTGAAATGGATTTAACAAGTGACATCAAAAAGGGATCATAGCTTTCACCTGGTCAGTCTGTTATGCGGCAGGTATCCTAGTGGTTAGAGCATTGGGCCAGTAATCGAAAGTTTGCTGGATCGAAACCCCCGAGCTGACAAGGTAAAAATCAGTTGTTCTGCCCCTGAACAAGACAGTTAACCCACTGTTCCCCTGAACAAGGCAGTTAACCCACTGTTCCCCTGAACAAGGCAGTTAACCCACTGTTCCCCTGAACAAGGCAGTTAACCCACTGTTCCCCTGAACAAATCAGTTAACCCACTGTTCCCCTGAACAAATCAGTTAACCCACTGTTCCCCTGAACAAGGCAGTTAACCCACTGTTCCCCTGAACAAGGCAGTTAACCCACTGTTCCCCTGAACAAGGCAGTTAACCCACTGTTCCCCTGAACAAGGCAGTTAACCCACTGTTCCCCTGAACAAGGCAGTTAACCCACTGTTCCCCTGAACAAGGCAGTTAACCCACTGTTCCCCTGAACAAGGCAGTTAACCCACTGTTCCCCTGAACAAGGCAGTTAACCCACTGTTCCCCTGAACAAGGCAGTTAACCCACTGTTCCCCAGAACAAGGCAGTTAACCCACCGTTCCCCTGAACAAGGCAGTTAACCCACTGTTCCCCTGAACAAGGCAGTTAACCCACCGTTCCCCTGAACAAGTCAGTTAACCCACTGTTCCCCTGAACAAGGCAGTTAACCCACTGTTCCCCTGAACAAATCAGTTAACCCACTGTTCCCCTGAACAAGGCAGTTAACCCACTGTTCCCCTGAACAAGGCAGTTAACCCACTGTTCCCCTGAACAAGGCAGTTAACCCACTGTTCCCCTGAACAAGGCAGTTAATCCACTGTTCCCCTGAACAAGGCAGTTAACCCACTGTTCCCCTGAACAAGGCAGTTAACCCACTGTTCCCCTGAACAAGGCAGTTAACCCACTGTTCCCCTGAACAAGGCAGTTAACCCACTGTTCCCCTGAACAAGGCAGTTAACCCACTGTTCCCCTGAACAAGGCAGTTAACCCACTGTTCCCCTGAACAAGGCAGTTAACCCACCGTTCCCCTGAACAAGGCAGTTAACCCACTGTTCCCCTGAACAAGGCAGTTAACCCACTGTTCCCCTGAACAAGGCAGTTAACCCACTGTTCCCCTGAACAAGGCAGTTAACCCACTGTTCCCCTGAACAAGGCAGTTAACCCACTGTTCCCCTGAACAAGGCAGTTAACCCACTGTTCCCCTGAACAAGGCAGTTAACCCACTGTTCCCCTGAACAAGGCAGTTTACCCACTGTTCCCCTGAACAAGGCAGTTAACCCACTGTTCCCCTGAACAAGGCAGTTAACCCACTGTTCCCCTGAACAAGGCAGTTAACCCACTGTTCCCCTGAGTAAAGCAGTTAACCCACTGTTCCCCTGAACAAGGCAGTTAACCCACTGTTCCCCTGAACAAGGCAGTTAACCCACCGTTCCCCTGAACAAGGCAGTTAACCCACCGTTCCCCTGAACAAGGCAGTTAACCCACCGTTCCCCTGAACAAGGCAGTTAACCCACCGTTCCCCTGAACAAGGCAGTTAACCCACTGTTCCCCTGAACAAGGCAGTTAACCCACTGTTCCCCTGAACAAGGCAGTTAACCCACTGTTCCCCTGAACAAGGCAGTTAACCCACTGTTCCCCTGAACAAGGCAGTTAACCCACTGTTCCCCTGAACAAGGCAGTTAACCCACTGTTCCCCTGGCGCCGTAAGACGTGGATATCAATTAAGGCAGCCCCCCCCCCCCCCCTCCCACCTCTCTGATTCAGAGGGGTTGAGTTAAATGTGGAAGACACATTTCAGTTGAAGGCATTTAGTTGTACAACTGACCAGGTATCCCACTTTGCCTTTCATGGAAAGAGCAGGTGTCCTTAATGTTTGGTATTACTAATGTTACATTATTACTTAATGTTTGGTATTACTCAGTGTACATGCACACACACATATATATATATATATATATATATATATATATATATATATATATATATATATATATATATATATATATATATACACACACACAAGCAAAACATACACAGACAATGCAGAGTAGATACCAGTACGGTACAGTGATCATGTGTTTTCCTCTCTGGTCCCAGTGGAGGTGAATGTTTTTTTGGAGCTAACCCATTGTGACTCAGCCCCACTCATTGTTCACACACACGTACAAGTACAAGTACAAGCATGTGAACACGCGTCGGCCACATGCCACACGCACATACTGTACACTCGCAAAATATAAAATGTGAGGACATGCTCCTCAGCCACACACATACACACTCACACCACCCCTGAGAGCTGTTCTCACAACCACCCCTAAGAGCTGTTCTCATAACCACCCCTGAGAGCTGTTGACCCCAGGATTTAGTCCTTTAGCCTACCATATGAACTTCCTGCTATGAGAGAGCTAGCTGTCTGACTCCCTGTTTGTTTCTCTCTCTCTCTGTCTGTCTGTCTGTCTGTCTGTCTGTCTGTCTGTCTGTCTGTCTGTCTGTCTCTGTCTCTGTCTCTGTCTCTGTGTCTGTGTCTGTGTCTGTGTCTGTAGTTTAGTTTAGTTTAAGAGCTTTATTGGCATGGGTAACATATGTTAACATTGCCAAAGCAGTGAAGTAGATAATATACAAAAGTGTTTGTTCTTCACTGGTGGCCCTTTTCTGCTGTGATGGCACACTGGTATTTCACCCAGTAGATATGGGAGTTTATCAATATTGGATTTGTTATCGAATTCTTTGTGGGTCTGTGCAATCTGAGGGAAATATGTGTCTCTAATATGATCTAATAAGTTTGTTCTTTGTTATAGAGCCAAAAAGATTGGAGAAGTGGTTTATCCATTGTGGATACTGTAGATAACTCTTTGTGTTGTTGTTTGTTTAGAGTTTTCCAATTCTCCCAGAAGTGGTTAGATTCTATGGATTCTTCAATTACATTGAGCTGATTTCTGATGTGCTGTTCCTTCTTTTTCCGTTGTGTATTTCTGTATTGTTTTAGTGATTCACCATAGTGAAGGGGTAGGCTCAGGTTTTCCGGGTCTCTATGTTTTTGGTTGGATAGGTTTCTCAATTTCTTTCTTAGGTGTTTGCATTCTTCATCAAACCATTGCATTTGTTGTTGCATAATAGTTTTTTGGGTAGATTTCCACATTCCTTTCCTTAAGCATTTGTTAAAATGTTTCAGTTCCTTTGGCTTTGATGCCTCATGGTTGACCATAGCTCTGTTCAAGTAAGAGTGTTATTTTGCTGTGGTCTGATAGGGGTGTCAGTGGACGGACTGTGAACGCTCTAAGAGATGCTGGGTTGAGGTCAGGGATAAAGTAGTCTACAGAACTACTGCCAAGAGATGAGCTATATGTGTACCTACCAAAGGAGTCCCCTCGAAGCCTACCATTGACTATATACACTACCGTTCAGATATTTGGGGTCATTTAGAAATATCCTTGTTTTTGAAAGAAAAGCAACAAAAATGTTGTCTATTAAAATAACATTAAATTGTTTAGAAATACAGTGTAGACATTGTTAATGTTGTAAATGACTATAGTAGCTGATTTTTAATGGAATATCTACATAGGCATACAGAGGCCCATTATCAGCAACCATCACTCCTGTGTTCCAATGGCACGTTGTGTTAGCTAATCCAAGTTTATCATTTTAAAAGGCTAATTGATCATTAGAAAACCCTTTTGCAGTTATGTTAGCACAGCTGAAAACTGTTGTTCTGAGGCAGAGTTCCTCCGTCCAGTGTCTGTGTTCTTTTGCCCATCTTAATCTTTTATTTTTATTGGCCAGTCTGAGATGTGGCTTTTTCTTTGCAACTCTGCCTAGAAGGCCAGCATCTCGGAGTCGTCTCTTCGCTGTTGACGTTGAGACTGGTGTTTTGTGGGTACTATTTAATGAAGCTCTCATCGTTAATGTATGGGGATTCTATTGGGGGGGATATAGGTAGCACACATGAGAACCTTTTTCTCTGTTGAGGTCATTTCTGAATTAATTTCTAGCCAGATGTAAAATGTTCCTGTTTTGATGAATTTAATGGAGTGAGTTAGGTCTGCTCTTTACCAAGTTAGCATACCCCCTGAGTCCCTCCCCTGTTTCACACCTGGTAGTTTGGTGGATGGGACTACCAGCTCTCTGTAACCTAGAGGGCAACCAGTGGGTCTGTCTCCTCTATACCAGGTTTCTTGTAGGATGACAATGTCTGTATTTCTGATTTATTTGATGAAGTCCAGGTACCTGCTCTTTAGGCCAAAAGCAGATGACCTCAGGCCTTGGATATTCCAGGATGAGATATTCAAGGCTTTGTGTTCCATAAAGTGTCCAATGTTGCTGGTCGTGTGGTTTGGCCTCAGACCAGTAAGTGTGATTAGAGCCTGCTGAGCATCTGGTACATTCCATTGGCTTGGGCTAGTGTAAGAGTGGGGGGTTGGGCCTGTTTGTCCGCTCACGGCCTGGGCGTATGTGTGACTTCCATGTTGAGGCCCTTTTTGTGGGGTGCATGGGGTGGGCAGGAGGGGCAAAGATCTGATTTGAGGGGGCCTAATTGGGGTGTGGGATTGGTTGACTTGGGGGGGGGGTGTTGATTGGTTGGGGTGTGGATGTGGCTGGTGGTGTTGTGGTCTCTGGATGTAGGTCCTCTCGGCGTGGGTCCTCTATGTGTAGGTCCGGGGGGGGGGGGGGGGGGGGCTTCCGCAGGTCTGGGAGAGTGTCTTGCTGGTCTGGGCGGGGTGTCTATTGATCTGTTGCTCCTGTGTGAAGTGTTGGGGTTGCGTTTGAGAGCGATGTCCTTTAGATTCCAGGCGAAGGTGGGTACTGCTGCCTTGTAGAGGTGGACCTGGTCATAGAGGCCAGGTAAACATTTGGTTTTGAGGCACAGTCACCCTGCGTTTACCTGCTGTATGGTAGTCTTTTCGTGGTAGCAGGATGGAGATAACCACTTGTGCGTTGGGAAAGTAGATCAATCACTCCCTTCAGTGCTGCCACCCTTACCTGCTGTGTTCTCAGGTGGTTTGTGCCTGTGTGTATTATTATGTGGCTGGGTGAACCTAGTTGGTCCTCAGACAGAAGGTCTAGGGTGTGCTGGGTGGGTGAACCTAGTTGGTCCTCAGACAGAAGGTCTAGGGTGTGCTGGGTGGGTGAACCTAGTTGGTCCTCAGACAGAAGTTCTAGGGTGTGCTGGGTGGGTGAACCTAGTTGGTCCTCAGATAGAAGGTCTAGGATGTGCTGGGTGGTTGAACCTAGTTGGTCCTCAGATAGAAGGTCTAGGGTGCGCTGGGTGTATTATTATGTGGCTGGATAGTTGGTCCTCAGACAGAAGGTCTAGGGTGTGCTGGGTATATTATTATGTGGCTGGGTAGTTGGTCCTCAGATAGAAGGTCTAGGGTGTGCTGGGTATATTATTATGTGGCTGGGTGACCCTAGTTGGTCCTCAGACAGAAGGTCTAGGGTGTGCTGGGTGGGTAAACCTAGTTGGTCCTCAGACAGAAGGTCCAGGGTGTGCTGGGTGGGTGAACCTAGTTGGTTCTCAGACAGAAGGTCCAGGGTGTGCTGGGTGGGTGAACCTAGTTGGTCCTCAGATAGAAGGTCCAGGGTGTGCTGGGTGTATTATTATGTGGCTGGGGGTATTATTATGTGGCTGGGTAGTTGGTCCTCAGATAGAAGGTCTAGGGCGCTGGGGATATTATTATGTGGCTGGGTAGTTGGTCCTCAGATAGAAGGTCTAGGGTGTGCTGGGTATATTATTATGTAGCTGGGTAGTTGGTCCTCAGACAGAAGGTCTAGGGTGTGCTGGGTGTATTATTATGTGGCTGGGTGTTGTTGTACTGGACTGTTGTCTGGGTCTGTGCTGACTGGAGTGTAATCGCCTGCTGTCTCGCTCGCTCTCTCTCTCTCTGTCTCTCTCACTGTCTCGCTGTGTCTCTCTCTCTCTCTGTTTCTCTGTATCTCTCTCTCTCGCTGTCTCTCTCGCTCTCTCTCTCTGTATGTATCTCTCTCTCGCGGTCTCTCTCTGTCTTTCTCTCTCGCTCTCTGTCTCTCTGTATGTATCTCTCTCTCGCGGTCTCTCTCGCTCTCCCTGTCTCTCTCTGTCTCCGTCTCTCTGTCTCTCTCTCTCTCTCTCTGTCTCTCTCTCGCTGTCTCTCTCACTGTCTCTCTCTGTCTCCCTTTCTCTGTCTCCCTCTCTCTCTCTCTGTCTCTCTCGCTCTCTTTGTCTCTCTCTCTCTGTCTCTGTATGTATCTCTCTCTCTGTCTCTCTCTGTCTCTCTCTGTCTCTGTATGTATCTCTCTCTCTCTCTCTGTCTCTCTGTATGCATCTCTCGCTCGCTGTCTCGTTGTCTCTCTCTCTGTCTCTCTGTATGTATCTCTCTCTCTCTCTGTCTCTCTCTGTCTCTCTGTATGTATCTCTCTCTCGGTCTCTCTCTGTATGTATCTCTCTCTCGCTGTCTCTATCTCTCTCGTTGTCTCTCTCTCGCTCTCTGTCTCTCCCTCCCTATGTTTCAGGGGCCAATTCAGAATAAAACTGGCTTGGTTACTTGGTTGGTTGGTTGGTTACTTGGTTGGTTGGTTGGTTGGTTACTTGGTTGGTTGGTTGGTTACTTGGTTGGTTGGTTGGTTGGTTGGTTGGTTGGTTACTTGGTTGGTTGGTTGGTTGGTTACTTGGTTGGTTGGTTGGTTACTTGGTTGGTTGGTTACTTGGTTGGTTGGTTGGTTACTTGGTTACTTGGTTGGTTGGTTACTTGGTTGGTTGGTTGTTTACTTGGTTGGTTGGCTCCGTACACTAGTGGCTCCGTACACTAGCTCCGTACACTAGTGGCTCCGTACACTAGTGGCTCCGTACACTAGTGGCTCCGTACACTAGTGGCTCCGAACACTATTGGCTCCGTACACTGGTGGCTCCGAACAATGGCGGCTCCGTACACTGGCGGCTCCGAACACTGGCGGCTCCGAACACTGGTGGCTCCGTACACTGGCGGCTCCGTACACTGGTGGCTCCGTACACTGGTGGCTCCGTACACTAGTGGCTCCGTACACTAGTGGCTCCGTACACTAGTGGCTCCGAACACTAGTGGCTCCGTACACTAGTGGCTCCGATGGAATAATTTATGTACCAATGCTTTGACAGGAAGTGGTCTTCATCAGGGTTCTGTTAGTTCAACCTTTGTCATGACGTTACAGCTCAGTGGTGTGTTTTTCTGCATTCATTGTAATTGTAATTTATTTACTTTTTTTTTGATAGCCTTTTACCTTTCTTTTGAAATGATTGTATTTCCTCACATGTACAACGATTTTTAAATAGTCCTAAATGTATCTCCTCTTCTCTCCAGGCATTCGGGAACGCCAAGACGGCTCACAACGACAACTCCAGCCGTTTTGGGAAGTTCATCCAGGTCAACTACCAGGAGAGTGGCACCGTCCGAGGGTGAGAGAGACCGCTACACCTCCTTTATCCGTCTGGACCTTCCTTCCTCTTTCATTCCTCTCTCCCTCTGTGTCTCTCTCTCCCTCTGTGTCTCTCTCTCCCTCTGTGTCTCTCTCTCCCTCTGTGTCTCTCTCTCCCTCTGTGTCTCTCTCTCCCTCTGTGTCTCTCTCTCCCTCTGTGTCTCTCTCTCCCTCTGTGTCTCTCTCTCACTCTGTGTCTCTCTTTCCCTCTGTGTCTCTGTTTCCATCTGTGTCTCTGTTTCCATCTGTGTCTCTGTTCGAAACTCTGTAGAAAGTGTCTCTTGTCTAAAGTCATTCCTGTGTTGACAGAGCATATGTGGAGAAGTACCTACTGGAGAAGTCACGCCTGGTCTACCAGGAGCACAATGAAAGGTGAGGGAGAATTAGAAAACTGTTTTCTGTCTTGGTAGAGCAGTGCCAGGATAGTGGGTTAGATTCCCGAGACCACCCATATGGAGAGAGAAATGATTCACGCATGACTGTAAGTCGCTTTGGTTCGAATCCAGGCTGTATCTCACCCGGCCGTGATTGGGAGTCCTATAGGGCCCGGCACACAATTGGCCCAGTGTTGTCCGGGTTTGGCCGGGGTAGGCCGTTATTGTAAATGAGATTTTTTTCTGAACTGACTTGCCTAGTTAAATAAAGAGATATATATAAAAGACCTTCATACAGTTCCTTCGGAAATTACCAGCCGTGAGACCTATTATCGCAGATGGTTCTGAAATCGTTTCTCGAGTTAGAAACAGATACGATAAGCATTCCAGAAACATTCTTTTGTTTAAGTATTATTTGATCCCTGAGAAATAAAACTAATCACCCAAATCTGTCATTTTAATTTATAGGATTCATATAATATTCAATAAATATACAGAGCATTTGGAAAGTATTCAGACCCCTTCACTTCTTCCACATTTTGTTACGTTACAGCCTTATTCTAAAATGGATTAAATAAAAAAAATCCTTATCAATCTACACACAATACCCCATAATGACAAAGCAAAAACAGGTTTTTAGAAATTAAAACCTGATACCTTATTTATATAAGTATTCAGACTCTTTGCTATGAGACTCTTCCTAGAGCTTATCGCCCGGCCAAACTGAGCAAATGGGTGAGAAGGGCCTTGGTCAGGGAGGTGACCAAGAACCCAATGGTCACTCTGACAGAGCTCCGGAGTTCCTCTGTGCAGATGGGAGAATCTTCCAGAAGGACAACTATCTCTGCAGCACTCCACCAATCAGGCCTTTATGGTAGAGTGGCCAGACGGAAGCCACTCCTCTGTAAAAGGCGCATGACAGCCTGCTTGGAGTTTGTCAAAAGGTACCGTAGGGACTCTCAGACCACGAGAAACAAGATTTTCATATCTTATGAAACCAACTCTTTGGCCTGAATACCAAGTGTCACATCTGGAGTAAACCTGAACCATTCCTACGGTGAAGCATGTTGGTGACAGCATCATCCTTTGGGGATGTTTTTCAGTGAAAGGGACTGGGAGACTAGTCAGGATTGAGGGAAAGATGAACGGAGCAGAGTACAGAGAGATCCTGGATGAAGAGCACTCAGGACTGAAGGTTCACCTTCCAATCGGACAACGACCCTAAGCTCACAGCCAAGGCGACGCAGGAGTGGCTTTGGGACAAGTCTCTGAATATCCTTGAGTGGCTTAGCCAGAGCCCGAACTTGAACCCAAATCGAATATCTCTAGAGAGACCTGAAAATAGCTGTGCAGCGACGCTCCCCATCCAACCTGACAGAGCTTGAGAGGATCTGCAGAGAAGAATGGGAAAAACTCCCCAAATACAGGTGTGCCAAGCTTGTCCAGTCATACCCATGACGACTCGAGGCTGTAATCGTTGCCAAAGGTGCTTCAACAAAGTACTGAGTAAAGGGTCTGAATACTTATGTAAATGTGATATTTCACATTTTTATTATTAATACTTTTTCACACATTTAAAAAAAATATATATATATATGTTTTGCTTCTTCATTAGGGTGTATTGTTTGTAGATTGATGATAATTATTTTTTTATTTAATCCATTTTGGAATAAGACTGGAAAATGTCAAGGGGTCTGAATACTTTCCGAATTCACTCACTGGCCAGTTTTTTTAGGTACACTACCTAGTTCACAAAAATGGATCACTCCTACGAGTCATGTTGCATATAAAACAGGCAGGCATCGAGGCATTCAGTTACTGTTTGATTTAACAGGGGCAAAATGAGTGACCTAATCTACTTTCAGCGGGGGTATGATCGTTGGTTTCGCCGTATCCAGTATCTCAGAAACGGCCAACCTCCTGGGCATTTCACGCACGCCAGTGTCAAGGGGTTACTGAGAATGGTGCGACAAACAAACAAAAAACTTCCAGTCAGCGGCAGTCCTGTGGGCAAAAACAGCTCGTTGATGAGAGAAGTCGAAGGGAAATGGCAAGAATCGTGCACGCTAACAGGCGGGCCACAAACAGACAACATCTTGGAACTCGTCGATCCTTGTCACCGATGGGAGCAGCAGACGACCTCACCGGGTTCCGCTCCTATCCGCTAAAAACAAGAAGAAGAAGCGGCTCCAGTGGGCACGACATCACCGGGTTCCGCTCCTATCCGCTAAAAACAAGAAGAAGAAGCGGCTCCAGTGGGCACGACATCACCGGGTTCCGCTCCTATCAGCTAAAAACAAGAAGAAGAAGTGGTGCCAGTGGGCACGACATCACCGGGTTCCGCTCCTATCAGCTAAAAACAAGAAGAAGAAGTGGTGCCAGTGGGCACGACATCACCGGGTTCCGCTCCTATCAGCTAAAAACAAGAAGAAGAAGTGGTGCCAGTGGGCACGACATCACCGGGTTCCGCTCCTATCAGCTAAAAACAAGAAGAAGAAGTGGTGCCAGTGGGCACGACATCACCGGGTTCCGCTCCTATCAGCTAAAAACAAGAAGAAGAAGTGGTGCCAGTGGGCACGACATCACCGGGTTCCGCTCCTATCAGCTAAAAACAAGAAGAAGAAGCGGCTCCAGTGGGCACGACATCACCAACACTGGACAAATGAGGAGTGGGAAAACATATTCTGGAACATGACAGTTTCCTGGTCAGACCCCCAGACCTCAACCCAATAGAGCATAATGACGGGCTGTTAGCAGTGTGAATGTACTGCCGTCCAATCTGCAGTAAACCCGTGAAGTCATCGCGTCAGCATGGACCAACATCCGACACCTTGTAGAATCTATACCCCAAATAATTCAGGCTGTTCTGGAGGCAAAGGGGGTCCCAGTACTAGATGGGTTTACATCATAAACTGTCTGGTGAGTGTATATTATAGCAATAGATATAAATCAAATGTATTGTTCCATAAACAACCTTATAAGTTATCTAATATTGATTCAGTATCTAAAAGGCTTAACGGCCTATAAATCATCTCCTGATTCTGTAACGTGAGGCAGCTTGATGTACAATACAATGTACCAGTACACCTCCTGGACAGGATGCTAGTCTATCATAAGACCTTACCCCCAATCCATCTCCTTAATGCTGAGTGCCAGACAGAGACGCATCGGGTCAATTTCTTCTGAGTTTTTTGGTATGACTCGACACAGGGAGTCAAACTACTAACCTTCCAATCTGAGGGACGGGACCCTCTTAGCCCACTGAGGTGATCCCCGTGGTAGAGAGATTATATTCCGGGTAACTTTCTTATCTTTTCCTCCTCAGTTGTTCGCTGAACCTCGATACCTAGAAGCCGACTTAATTTCCTCAAACCACACAGGATATCTGATACTCTTCCTCATACTCTTGCTCAATAGACCAGAATATAATCGCTCTGACGTTAAAGCAAAGTTGTTTATATTGTTGTTAACAAAGCGTAGAGTTATATTTTGAACCTCAAGTTGAATTCATATTAGATAACATATATGGTTGATTATGGGATATCATATACTCTATATAGGCTATTACCATGGTGATGGGGGGGGGGGGGGGGGGGTGTCGAAACAGTTACATATTTTTGTCGATGTTTCATTGTAGTGGGGTGATAATGATCGTATATGCATATATATATATATGCACCTCACATGCGATTTGTAATAAGACGAATCAATTTGTTTATCTAACTCATAAAGATCAATGAAATATACACGCACGCTCACACCCTCACGAGCACGCACGCATGTGTACTTTCACAGCGCACACACACACCTCGGCCCCTTCCACCCCACCCTAAAAAAACAACCAAATCCCTGTTCATTGCTGACTCAGTGAATCACAATAGCGGTAATAGGTTTATAACAGTGGGTATTTTATCCCCAAGGTCTCAGTTTGGCCCCGCTGGTCACTAAGGCTTTCAAGTCACCGTGATGACAGCACAGGAGCTCAAACTCAAACCAGACCTCCCAGCCTTCTCCTTTAGACATGGGTGCCTATAAAACACACACACACACACACACAGACACACACACTGACACACACAGACACAGACACACACACACAGACACACAGACACACAGACACACACACAGACACACACACACACACACACACACACACTAATCAGGTTTCAACTCTATGGCGTGACATACAATGCAGTGTTTCATAGTTTCCTTTCCCACTGGAAACACAACCTCTCGTTGTGTGTAATATGTTCCGCAGATGGAGTCTCTACAGGCTCCGACTATTACTGACACCGTCCTAAGAGACCCCTTGTATGTAGCCTCCACATTGACTCTGTACTGGTACCCCCTGTATATAGCCTCCACATTGACTCTGTACCGGTACCCCCTGTATATAGCCTCCACATTGACTCTGTACTGGTACCCCCTGTATATAGCCTCCACATTGACTCTGTACCGGTACCCCCTGTATATAGCCTCCACATTGACTCTGTACCGTAACACCCTGTATATAGCCTCCACATTGACTCTGTACCGGTACCCCTTGTATGTAGCCTCCACATTGACTCTGTACTGGTACCCCCTGTATATAGCCTCCACATTGACTCTGTACCGGTACCCCCTGTATATAGCCTCCACATTGACTCTGTACTGGTACCCCCTGTATATAGCCTCCACATTGACTCTGTACCGGTACCCCCTGTATATAGCCTCCACATTGACTCTGTACCGTAACACCCTGTATATAGCCTCCACATTGACTCTGTACCGGTACCCCTTGTATGTAGCCTCCACATTGACTCTGTACCGGTACCCCCTGTATATAGCCTCCACATTGACTCTGTACCGGTACCCCCTGTATGTAGCCTCCACATTGACTCTGTACTGGTACCCCCTGTATATAGCCTCCACATTGACTCTGTACCGGTACCCCCTGTATATAGCCTCCACATTGACTCTGTACCGGTACCCCCTGTATATAGCCTCCACATTGACTCTGTACTGTAACACCCTGTATATAGCCTCCACATTGACTCTGTACCGGTACCCCCTGTATATAGCCTCCACATTGACTCTGTACTGGTACCCCTTGTATGTAGCCTCCACATTGACTCTGTACCGGTACCCCCTGTATATAGCCTCCACATTGACTCTGTACTGGTACCCCCTGTATATAGCCTCCACATTGACTCTGTACCGGTACCCCCTGTATATAGCCTCCACATTGACTCTGTACTGGTACCCCCTGTATAGAGCCTCCACATTGACTCTGTACCGGTACCCCCTGTATATAGCCTCCACATTGACTCTGTACCGGTACCCCCTGTATATAGCCTCCACATTGACTCTGTACCGGTACCCCCTGTATATAGCCTCCACATTGACTCTGTACTGGTACCCCCTGTATATAGCCTCCACATTGACTCTGTACTGGTACCCCCTGTATATAGCCTCCACATTGACTCTGTACTGGTACCCCCTGTATAGAGCCTCCACATTGACTCTGTACCGGTACCCCCTGTATGTAGCCTCCACATTTGACTCTGTACCGATACCCCCTGTATATAGTCTCCACATTGACTCTGTACTGGTACCCCCTGTATATAGCCTCCACATTGACTCTGTACCGGTACCCCCTGTACCTCCACATTGACTCTGTACCGTAACACCCTGTATATAGCTTCCACATTGACTCTGTACCGCAACACCCTGTATATAGCCTCCACATTGACTCTGTACCGTAACACCCTGTATATAGCCTCCACATTGACTCTGTACTGGTACCCCCTGTATATAGCCTCCACATTGACTCTGTACTGGTACCCCCTGTATATAGCCTCCACATTGACTCTGTACTGGTACCCCCTGTATATAGCCTCCACATTGACTCTGTACCGGTACCCCCTGTATATAGTCTCCACATTGACTCTGTACCGGTACCCCCTGTATATAGCCTCCACATTGACTCTGTACCGGTACCCCCTGTATATAGCCTCCACATTGACTCTGTACCGGTACCCCTTGTATATAGCCTCCACATTGACCTTGTACCGGTACCCCCTGTATATAGTCTCCACATTGACTCTGTACTGGTACCCCCTGTATATAGCCTCCACATTGACTCTGTACCGGTACCCCCTGTATATAGCCTCCACATTGACTCTGTACCGGTACCCCCTGTATACAGCCTCCACATTGACTCTGTACTGGTACCCCCTGTATATAGCCTCCACATTGACTCTGTACCGTAACACCCTGTATATAGCCTCCACATTGACTCTGTACCGGTACCCCTTGTATGTAGCCTCCACATTGACTCTGTACTGGTACCCCCTGTATATAGCCTCCACATTGACTCTGTACCGGTACCCCCTGTATATAGCCTCCACATTGACTCTGTACTGGTACCCCCTGTATATAGCCTCCACATTGACTCTGTACCGGTACCCCCTGTATATAGCCTCCACATTGACTCTGTACCGTAACACCCTGTATATAGCCTCCACATTGACTCTGTACCGGTACCCCTTGTATGTAGCCTCCACATTGACTCTGTACCGGTACCCCCTGTATATAGCCTCCACATTGACTCTGTACCGGTACCCCCTGTATGTAGCCTCCACATTGACTCTGTACTGGTACCCCCTGTATATAGCCTCCACATTGACTCTGTACCGGTACCCCCTGTATATAGCCTCCACATTGACTCTGTACCGGTACCCCCTGTATATAGCCTCCACATTGACTCTGTACCGTAACACCCTGTATATAGCCTCCACATTGACTCTGTACCGGTACCCCCTGTATATAGCCTCCACATTGACTCTGTACTGGTACCCCTTGTATGTAGCCTCCACATTGACTCTGTACCGGTACCCCCTGTATATAGCCTCCACATTGACTCTGTACTGGTACCCCCTGTATATAGCCTCCACATTGACTCTGTACCGGTACCCCCTGTATATAGCCTCCACATTGACTCTGTACTGGTACCCCCTGTATAGAGCCTCCACATTGACTCTGTACCGGTACCCCCTGTATATAGCCTCCACATTGACTCTGTACCGGTACCCCCTGTATATAGCCTCCACATTGACTCTGTACCGGTACCCCCTGTATATAGCCTCCACATTGACTCTGTACTGGTACCCCCTGTATATAGCCTCCACATTGACTCTGTACTGGTACCCCCTGTATATAGCCTCCACATTGACTCTGTACTGGTACCCCCTGTATAGAGCCTCCACATTGACTCTGTACCGGTACCCCCTGTATGTAGCCTCCACATTTGACTCTGTACCGATACCCCCTGTATATAGTCTCCACATTGACTCTGTACTGGTACCCCCTGTATATAGCCTCCACATTGACTCTGTACCGGTACCCCCTGTACCTCCACATTGACTCTGTACCGTAACACCCTGTATATAGCCTCCACATTGACTCTGTACCGCAACACCCTGTATATAGCCTCCACATTGACTCTGTACCGTAACACCCTGTATATAGCCTCCACATTGACTCTGTACTGGTACCCCCTGTATATAGCCTCCACATTGACTCTGTACTGGTACCCCCTGTATATAGCCTCCACATTGACTCTGTACTGGTACCCCCTGTATATAGCCTCCACATTGACTCTGTACCGGTACCCCCTGTATATAGTCTCCACATTGACTCTGTACCGGTACCCCCTGTATATAGCCTCCACATTGACTCTGTACCGGTACCCCCTGTATATAGCCTCCACATTGACTCTGTACCGGTACCCCTTGTATATAGCCTCCACATTGACCTTGTACCGGTACCCCCTGTATATAGTCTCCACATTGACTCTGTACTGGTACCCCCTGTATATAGCCTCCACATTGACTCTGTACCGGTACCCCCTGTATATAGCCTCCACATTGACTCTGTACCGGTACCCCCTGTATACAGCCTCCACATTGACTCTGTACTGGTACCCCCTGTATATAGCCTCCACATTGACTCTGTACTGGTACCCCCTGTATAGAGCCTCCACATTGACTCTGTACCGGTACCCCCTGTATGTAGCCTCCACATTTGACTCTGTACCGATACCCCCTGTATATAGTCTCCACATTGACTCTGTACTGGTACCCCCTGTATATAGCCTCCACATTGACTCTGTACCGGTACCCCCTGTACCTCCACATTGACTCTGTACCGTAACACCCTGTATATAGCCTCCACATTGACTCTGTACCGCAACACCCTGTATATAGCCTCCACATTGACTCTGTACCGTAACACCCTGTATATAGCCTCCACATTGACTCTGTACTGGTACCCCCTGTATATAGCCTCCACATTGACTCTGTACTGGTACCCCCTGTATATAGCCTCCACATTGACTCTGTACTGGTACCCCCTGTATATAGCCTCCACATTGACTCTGTACCGGTACCCCCTGTATATAGTCTCCACATTGACTCTGTACCGGTACCCCCTGTATATAGCCTCCACATTGACTCTGTACCGGTACCCCCTGTATATAGCCTCCACATTGACTCTGTACCGGTACCCCTTGTATATAGCCTCCACATTGACCTTGTACCGGTACCCCCTGTATATAGTCTCCACATTGACTCTGTACTGGTACCCCCTGTATATAGCCTCCACATTGACTCTGTACCGGTACCCCCTGTATATAGCCTCCACATTGACTCTGTACCGGTACCCCCTGTATATAGCCTCCACATTGACTCTGTACCGGTACCCCCTGTATATAGCCTCCACATTGACTCTGTACCGGTACCCCCTATATATAGCCTCCACATTGACTCTGTACTGATACCCCCTGTTTATAGCCTCCACATTGACTCTGTACCGGTACCCCCTGTATATAGCCTCCACATTGACTCTGTACCGGTACCCCCTGTATATAGCCTCCACATTGACTCTGTACTGGTACCCCCTGTATAGAGCCTCCACATTGACTCTGTACCGGTACCCCCTGTATGTAGCCTCCACATTGACTCTGTACCGGTACCCCCTGTATATAGTCTCCACATTGACTTTGTACTGGTACCCCCTGTATATAGTCTCCACATTGACTCTGTACTGGTACCCCCTGTATATAGCCTCCACATTGACTCTGTACTGGTACCCCCTGTATATAGCCTCCACATTGACTCTGTACCGGTACCCCCTGTATATAGCCTCCACATTGACTCTGTACCGGTACCCCCTGTATATAGTCTCCACATTGACTCTGTACTGGTACCCCCTGTATATAGCCTCCACATTGACTCTGTACCGGTACCCCCTGTATATAGCCTCCACATTGACTCTGTACCGGTACCCCCTGTATATAGCCTCCACATTGACTCTGTACCGGTACCCCCTGTATATAGCCTCCACATTGACTCTGTACCGGTACCCCCTGTATATAGCCTCCACATTGACTCTGTACCGGTACCCCCTGTATATAGCCTCCACATTGACTCTGTACTGGTACCCCCTGTATATAGCCTCCACATTGACTCTGTACTGGTACCCCCTGTATATAGCCTCCACATTGACTCTGTACTGGTACCCCCTGTATATAGCCTCCACATTGACTCTGTACTGGTACCACCTGTATATAGTCTCCACATTGACTCTGTACCGGTACCCCCTGTATATAGCCTCCACATTGACTCTGTACTGGTACCCCCTTTATATAGCCTCCACATTGACTCTGTACCATAACACCCTGTATATAGCCTCCACATTGACTCTGTACCGGTACCCCCTGTATATAGCCTCCACATTGACTCTGTACTGGTACCCCCGGTATAGAGCCTCCACATTCACTCTGTACCGGTACCCCCTGTATATAGCCTCCACATTGACTCTGTACCGGTACCCCCTGTATATAGCCTCCACATTGACTCTGTACTGGTACCCCCTGTATATAGCCTCCACATTGACTCTGTACCGGTACCCCCTGTATATAGCCTCCACATTGACTCTGTACTGGTACACCCTGTATATAGCCTCCACATTGACTCTGTACTGGTACCCCCTGTATATAGCCTCCACATTGACTCTGTACTGGTACCCCCTGTATAGAGCCTCCACATTGACTCTGTACCGGTACCCCCTGTATATAGTCTCCACATTGACTGTACTGGTACCCCCTGTATATAGCCCCCACATTGACTCTGTACTGGTACCCCCTGTATATAGCCTCCACATTGACTCTGTACCGGTACCCCCTGTATATAGCCTCCACATTGACTCTGTACCGGTACCTCCTGTATATAGCCTCCACATTGACTCTCTACCGTAACACCCTGTATATAGCCTCCACATTGACTCTGTACTGGTACCCCCTGTATATAGCCTCCACATTGACTCTGTACCGTAACACCCTGTATATAGCCTCCACATTGACTCTGTACCGTAACACCCTGTATATAGCCTCCACATTGACTCTGTACCGCAACACCCTGTATATAGCCTCCACATTGACTCTGTACCGTAACACCCTGTATATAGCCTCCACATTGACTCTGTACTGGTACCCCCTGTATATAGCCTCCACATTGACTCTGTACTGGTACCCCCTGTATATAGCTCCACATTGACTCTGTACTGGTACCCCCTGTATATAGCCTCCACATTGACTCTGTACTGGTACCCCCTGTATATAGCCTCCACATTGACTCTGTACCGTAACACCCTGTATATAGCCTCCACATTGACTCTGTACTGGTACCCCCTGTATATAGCCTCCACATTGACTCTGTACCGGTACCCCCTGTATATAGCCTCCACATTGACTCTGTACTGGTACCCCCTGTATATAGCCTCCACATTGACTCTGTACTGGTACCCCCTGTATATAGCCTCCACATTGACTCTGTACCGGTACCCCCTGTATATAGCCTCCACATTGACTCTGTACCGGTACCCCCTGTATATAGTCTCCACATTGACTCTGTACTGGTACCCCCTGTATATCGCCTCCACATTGACTCTGTACCGGTACCCCCTGTATATAGCCTCCACATTGACTCTGTACCGGTACCCCCTGTATATAGCCTCCACTTTGACTCTGTACCGGTACCCCCTGTATATAGCCTCCACATTGACTCTGTACCGGTACCCCCTGTATATAGCCTCCACATTGACTCTGTACTGGTACCCCCTGTATACAGCCTCCACATTGACTCTGTACCGGTACCCCCTGTATATAGCCTCCACATTGACTCTGTACTGGTACCCCCTGTATATAGCCTCCACATTGACTCTGTACTGGTACCCCCTGTATATAGCCTCCACATTGACTCTGTACTGGTACCCCCTGTATATAGCCTCCACATTGACTCTGTACTGGTACCCCCTGTATATAGCCTCCACATTGACTCTGTACTGGTACCCCCTGTATATAGTCTCCACATTGACTCTGTACTGGTACCCCCTGTATATAGCCTCCACATTGACTCTGTACAGGTACCCCCTGTATATAGCCTCCACATTGACTCTGTACTGGTACCCCCTGTATATAGTCTCCACATTGACTCTGTACCGGTACCCCCTGTATATAGCCTCCACATTGACTCTGTACCGGTACCCCCTGTATATAGCCTCCACATTGACTCTGTACTGATACCCCCTGTTTATAGCCTCCACATTGACTCTGTACCGGTACCCCCTGTATATAGCCTCCACATTGACTCTGTACTGGTACCCCCTGTATATAGCCTCCACATTGACTCTGTACTGGTACCCCCTGTATAGAGCCTCCACATTGACTCTGTACCGGTACCCCCTGTATGTAGCCTCCACATTGACTCTGTACCGGTACCCCCTGTATATAGTCTCCACATTGACTTTGTACTGGTACCCCCTGTATATAGTCTCCACATTGACTCTGTACTGGTACCCCCTGTATATAGCCTCCACATTGACTCTGTACCGGTACCCCCTGTATATAGCCTCCACATTGCCTCTGTACCGGTACCCCCTGTATATAGCCTCCACATTGACTCTGTACCGTTACCCCCTGTATATAGTCTCCACATTGACTCTGTACTGGTACCCCCTGTATATAGCCTCCACATTGACTCTGTACCGGTACCCCCTGTATATAGCCTCCACATTGACTCTGTACCGGTACCCCCTGTATATAGCCTCCACATTGACTCTGTACCGGTACCCCCTGTATATAGCCTCCACATTGACTCTGTACCGGTACCCCCTGTATATAGCCTCCACATTGACTCTGTACCGGTACCCCCTGTATATAGCCTCCACATTGACTCTGTACTGGTACCCCCTGTATATAGCCTCCACATTGACTCTGTACTGGTACCCCCTGTATATAGCCTCCACATTGACTCTGTACTGGTACCCCCTGTATATAGCCTCCACATTGACTCTGTACTGGTACCCCCTGTATATAGTCTCCACATTGACTCTGTACCGGTACCCCCTGTATATAGCCTCCACATTGACTCTGTACTGGTACCCCCTTTATATAGCCTCCACATTGACTCTGTACCATAACACCCTGTATATAGCCTCCACATTGACTCTGTACCGGTACCCCCTGTATATAGCCTCCACATTGACTCTGTACTGGTACCCCCTGTATAGAGCCTCCACATTCACTCTGTACCGGTACCCCCTGTGAGTAGCCTCCACATTGACTCTGTACCGGTACCCCCTGTATATAGCCTCCACATTGACTCTGTACTGGTACCCCCTGTATATATCCTCCACATTGACTCTGTACCGGTACCCCCTGTATATAGCCTCCACATTGACTCTGTACTGGTACACCCTGTATATAGCCTCCACATTGACTCTGTACTGGTACCCCCTGTATATAGCCTCCACATTGACTCTGTACTGGTACCCCCTGTATAGAGCCTCCACATTGACTCTGTACCGGTACCCCCTGTATATAGTCTCCACATTGACTGTACTGGTACCCCCTGTATATAGCCTCCACATTGACTCTGTACTGGTACCCCCTGTATATAGCCTCCACATTGACTCTGTACCGGTACCCCCTGTATATAGCCTCCACATTGACTCTGTACCGGTACCTCCTGTATATAGCCTCCACATTGACTCTCTACCGTAACACCCTGTATATAGCCTCCACATTGACTCTGTACTGGTACCCCCTGTATATAGCCTCCACATTGACTCTGTACAGTAACACCCTGTATATAGCCTCCACATTGACTCTGTACCGTAACACCCTGTATATAGCCTCCACATTGACTCTGTACCGCAACACCCTGTATATAGCCTCCACATTGACTCTGTACCGTAACACCCTGTATATAGCCTCCACATTGACTCTGTACTGGTACCCCCTGTATATAGCCTCCACATTGACTCTGTACTGGTACCCCCTGTATATAGCTCCACATTGACTCTGTACTGGTACCCCCTGTATATAGCCTCCACATTGACTCTGTACTGGTACCCCCTGTATATAGCCTCCACATTGACTCTGTACTGGTACCCCCTGTATATAGCCTCCACATTGACTCTGTACCGTAACACCCTGTATATAGCCTCCACATTGACTCTGTACTGGTACCCCCTGTATATAGCCTCCACATTGACTCTGTACCGGTACCCCCTGTATATAGCCTCCACATTGACTCTGTACTGGTACCCCCTGTATATAGCCTCCACATTGACTCTGTACTGGTACCCCCTGTATATAGCCTCCACATTGACTCTGTACCGGTACCCCCTGTATATAGCCTCCACATTGACTCTGTACCGGTACCCCCTGTATATAGTCTCCACATTGACTCTGTACTGGTACCCCCTGTATATCGCCTCCACATTGACTCTGTACCGGTACCCCCTGTATATAGCCTCCACATTGACTCTGTACCGGTACCCCCTGTATATAGCCTCCACTTTGACTCTGTACCGGTACCCCCTGTATATAGCCTCCACATTGACTCTGTACCGGTACCCCCTGTATATAGCCTCCACATTGACTCTGTACTGGTACCCCCTGTATACAGCCTCCACATTGACTCTGTACCGGTACCCCCTGTATATAGCCTCCACATTGACTCTGTACTGGTACCCCCTGTATATAGCCTCCACATTGACTCTGTACTGGTACCCCCTGTATATAGCCTCCACATTGACTCTGTACTGGTACCCCCTGTATATAGCCTCCACATTGACTCTGTACTGGTACCCCCTGTATATAGCCTCCACATTGACTCTGTACTGGTACCCCCTGTATATAGTCTCCACATTGACTCTGTACTGGTACCCCCTGTATATAGCCTCCACATTGACTCTGTACTGGTACCCCCTGTATATAGCCTCCACATTGACTCTGTACTGGTACCCCCTGTATATAGTCTCCACATTGACTCTGTACCGGTACCCCCTGTATATAGCCTCCACATTGACTCTGTACCGGTACCCCCTGTATATAGCCTCCACATTGACTCTGTACTGATACCCCCTGTTTATAGCCTCCACATTGACTCTGTACCGGTACCCCCTGTATATAGCCTCCACATTGACTCTGTACCGGTACCCCCTGTATATAGCCTCCACATTGACTCTGTACTGGTACCCCCTGTATAGAGCCTCCACATTGACTCTGTACCGGTACCCCCTGTATGTAGACTCCACATTGACTCTGTACCGGTACCCCCTGTATATAGTCTCCACATTGACTTTGTACTGGTACCCCCTGTATATAGTCTCCACATTGACTCTGTACTGGTACCCCCTGTATATAGCCTCCACATTGACTCTGTACCGGTACCCCCTGTATATAGCCTCCACATTGACTCTGTACCGGTACCCCCTGTATATAGCCTCCACATTGACTCTGTACCGTTACCCCCTGTATATAGTCTCCACATTGACTCTGTACTGGTACCCCCTGTATATAGCCTCCACATTGACTCTGTACCGGTACCCCCTGTATATAGCCTCCACATTGACTCTGTACCGGTACCCCCTGTATATAGCCTCCACATTGACTCTGTACCGGTACCCCCTGTATATAGCCTCCACATTGACTCTGTACCGGTACCCCCTGTATATAGCCTCCACATTGACTCTGTACCGGTACCCCCTGTATATAGCCTCCACATTGACTCTGTACTGGTACCCCCTGTATATAGCCTCCACATTGACTCTGTACTGGTACCCCCTGTATATAGCCTCCACATTGACTCTGTACTGGTACCCCCTGTATATAGCCTCCACATTGACTCTGTACTGGTACCCCCTGTATATAGTCTCCACATTGACTCTGTACCGGTACCCCCTGTATATAGCCTCCACATTGACTCTGTACTGGTACCCCCTTTATATAGCCTCCACATTGACTCTGTACCATAACACCCTGTATATAGCCTCCACATTGACTCTGTACCGGTACCCCCTGTATATAGCCTCCACATTGACTCTGTACTGGTACCCCCTGTATAGAGCCTCCACATTCACTCTGTACCGGTACCCCCTGTATATAGCCTCCACATTGACTCTGTACTGGTACACCCTGTATATAGCCTCCACATTGACTCTGTACTGGTACCCCCTGTACCGGTACCCCCTGTATATAGTCTCCACATTGACTGTACTGGTACCCCCTGTATATAGCCTCCACATTGATTCTGTACTGGTACCCCCTGTATATAGCCTCCACATTGACTCTGTACCGGTACCCCCTGTATATAGCCTCCACATTGACTCTGTACCGGTACCTCCTGTATATAGCCTCCACATTGACTCTCTACCGTAACACCCTGTATATAGCCTCCACATTGACTCTGTACTGGTACCCCCTGTATATAGCCTCCACATTGACTCTGTACCGTAACACCCTGTATATAGCCTCCACATTGACTCTGTACCGTAACACCCTGTATATAGCCTCCACATTGACTCTGTACCGCAACACCCTGTATATAGCCTCCACATTGACTCTGTACCGTAACACCCTGTATATAGCCTCCACATTGACTCTGTACTGGTACCCCCTGTATATAGCCTCCACATTGACTCTGTACTGGTACCCCCTGTATATAGCTCCACATTGACTCTGTACTGGTACCCCCTGTATATAGCCTCCACATTGACTCTGTACTGGTACCCCCTGTATATAGCCTCCACATTGACTCTGTACCGTAACACCCTGTATATAGCCTCCACATTGACTCTGTACTGGTACCCCCTGTATATAGCCTCCACATTGACTCTGTACCGGTACCCCCTGTATATAGCCTCCACATTGACTCTGTACTGGTACCCCCTGTATATAGCCTCCACATTGACTCTGTACTGGTACCCCCTGGATATAGCCTCCACATTGACTCTGTACCGGTACCCCCTGTATATAGCCTCCACATTGACTCTGTACCGGTACCCCCTGTATATAGTCTCCACATTGACTCTGTACTGGTACCCCCTGTATATCGCCTCCACATTGACTCTGTACCGGTACCCCCTGTATATAGCCTCCACATTGACTCTGTACCGGTACCCCCTGTATATAGCCTCCACTTTGACTCTGTACCGGTACCCCCTGTATATAGCCTCCACATTGACTCTGTACCGGTACCCCCTGTATATAGCCTCCACATTGACTCTGTACTGGTACCCCCTGTATATAGCCTCCACATTGACTCTGTACCGGTACCCCCTGTATATAGCCTCCACATTGACTCTGTACTGGTACCCCCTGTATATAGCCTCCACATTGACTCTGTTTTGGTACCCCCTGTATATAGCCTCCACATTGACTCTGTACTGGTACCCCCTGTATATAGCCTCCACATTGACTCTGTACTGGTACCCCCTGTATATAGCCTCCACATTGACTCTGTACTGGTACCCCCTGTATATAGTCTCCACATTGACTCTGTACTGGTACCCCCTGTATATAGCCTCCACATTGACTCTGTACTGGTACCCCCTGTATATAGCCTCCACATTGACTCTGTACTGGTACCCCCTGTATATAGTCTCCACATTGACTCTGTACCGGTACCCCCTGTATATAGCCTCCACATTGACTCTGTACTGGTACCCCCTGTATATAGCCTCCACATTGACTCTGTACCATAACACCCTGTATATAGACTCCACATTGACTCTGTACCGTAACACCCTGTATATAGCCTCCACATTGACTCTGTACCGTAACACCCTGTATATAGCCTCCACATTGACTCTGTACTGGTACCCCCTGTATATAGCCTCCACATTGACTCTGTACCGTAACACCCTGTATATAGCCTCCACATTGACTCTGTACTGGTACCCCCTGTATATAGCCTCCACATTGACTCTGTACCGGTACCTCCTGTATATAGCCTCCACATTGACTCTCTACCGTAACACCCTGTATATAGCCTCCACATTGACTCTGTACTGGTACCCCCTGTATATAGCCTCCACATTGACTCTGTACTGGTACCCCCTGTATATAGCCTCCACATTGACTCTGTACTGGTACCCCCTGTATATAGCCTCCACATTGACTCTGTACTGGTACCCCCTGTATATAGTCTCCACATTGACTCTGTACTGGTACCCCCTGTATATAGCCTCCACATTGACTCTGTACTGGTACCCCCTGTATATAGCCTCCACATTGACTCTGTACTGGTACCCCCTGTATATAGTCTCCACATTGACTCTGTACCGGTACCCCCTGTATATAGCCTCCACATTGACTCTGTACCGGTACCCCCTGTATATAGCCTCCACATTGACTCTGTACTGATACCCCCTGTTTATAGCCTCCACATTGACTCTGTACCGGTACCCCCTGTATATAGCCTCCACATTGACTCTGTACCGGTACCCCCTGTATATAGCCTCCACATTGACTCTGTACTGGTACCCCCTGTATAGAGCCTCCACATTGACTCTGTACCGGTACCCCCTGTATGTAGACTCCACATTGACTCTGTACCGGTACCCCCTGTATATAGTCTCCACATTGACTTTGTACTGGTACCCCCTGTATATAGTCTCCACATTGACTCTGTACTGGTACCCCCTGTATATAGCCTCCACATTGACTCTGTACCGGTACCCCCTGTATATAGCCTCCACATTGACTCTGTACCGGTACCCCCTGTATATAGCCTCCACATTGACTCTGTACCGTTACCCCCTGTATATAGTCTCCACATTGACTCTGTACTGGTACCCCCTGTATATAGCCTCCACATTGACTCTGTACCGGTACCCCCTGTATATAGCCTCCACATTGACTCTGTACCGGTACCCCCTGTATATAGCCTCCACATTGACTCTGTACCGGTACCCCCTGTATATAGCCTCCACATTGACTCTGTACCGGTACCCCCTGTATATAGCCTCCACATTGACTCTGTACCGGTACCCCCTGTATATAGCCTCCACATTGACTCTGTACTGGTACCCCCTGTATATAGCCTCCACATTGACTCTGTACTGGTACCCCCTGTATATAGCCTCCACATTGACTCTGTACTGGTACCCCCTGTATATAGCCTCCACATTGACTCTGTACTGGTACCCCCTGTATATAGACTCCACATTGACTCTGTACCGGTACCCCCTGTATATAGCCTCCCCATTGACTCTGTACTGGTACCCCCTATATATAGCCTCCACATTGACTCTGTACCATAACACCCTGTATATAGCCTCCACATTGACTCTGTACCGGTACCCCCTGTATATAGCCTCCACATTGACTCTGTACTGGTACCCCCTGTATAGAGCCTCCACATTCACTCTGTACCGGTACCCCCTGTATATAGCCTCCACATTGACTCTGTACTGGTACACCCTGTATATAGCCTCCACATTGACTCTGTACTGGTACCCCCTGTACCGGTACCCCCTGTATATAGTCTCCACATTGACTGTACTGGTACCCCCTGTATATAGCCTCCACATTGATTCTGTACTGGTACCCCCTGTATATAGCCTCCACATTGACTCTGTACCGGTACCCCCTGTATATAGCCTCCACATTGACTCTGTACCGGTACCTCCTGTATATAGCCTCCACATTGACTCTCTACCGTAACACCCTGTATATAGCCTCCACATTGACTCTGTACTGGTACCCCCTGTATATAGCCTCCACATTGACTCTGTACCGTAACACCCTGTATATAGCCTCCACATTGACTCTGTACCGTAACACCCTGTATATAGCCTCCACATTGACTCTGTACCGCAACACCCTGTATATAGCCTCCACATTGACTCTGTACCGTAACACCCTGTATATAGCCTCCACATTGACTCTGTACTGGTACCCCCTGTATATAGCCTCCACATTGACTCTGTACCGGTACCCCCTGTATATAGCCTCCACATTGACTCTGTACTGGTACCCCCTGTATATAGCCTCCACATTGACTCTGTACTGGTACCCCCTGGATATAGCCTCCACATTGACTCTGTACCGGTACCCCCTGTATATAGCCTCCACATTGACTCTGTACCGGTACCCCCTGTATATAGTCTCCACATTGACTCTGTACTGGTACCCCCTGTATATCGCCTCCACATTGACTCTGTACCGGTACCCCCTGTATATAGCCTCCACATTGACTCTGTACCGGTACCCCCTGTATATAGCCTCCACTTTGACTCTGTACCGGTACCCCCTGTATATAGCCTCCACATTGACTCTGTTTTGGTACCCCCTGTATATAGCCTCCACATTGACTCTGTACTGGTACCCCCTGTATATAGCCTCCACATTGACTCTGTACTGGTACCCCCTGTATATAGCCTCCACATTGACTCTGTACTGGTACCCCCTGTATATAGTCTCCACATTGACTCTGTACTGGTACCCCCTGTATATAGCCTCCACATTGACTCTGTACTGGTACCCCCTGTATATAGCCTCCACATTGACTCTGTACTGGTACCCCCTGTATATAGTCTCCACATTGACTCTGTACCGGTACCCCCTGTATATAGCCTCCACATTGACTCTGTACTGGTACCCCCTGTATATATCCTCCACATTGACTCTGTACCATAACACCCTGTATATAGACTCCACATTGACTCTGTACCGTAACACCCTGTATATAGCCTCCACATTGACTCTGTACCGTAACACCCTGTATATAGCCTCCACATTGACTCTGTACTGGTACCCCCTGTATATAGCCTCCACATTGACTCTGTACCGTAACACCCTGTATATAGCCTCCACATTGACTCTGTACTGGTACCCCCTGTATATAGCCTCCACATTGACTCTGTACCGGTACCTCCTGTATATAGCCTCCACATTGACTCTCTACCGTAACACCCTGTATATAGCCTCCACATTGACTCTGTACTGGTACCCCCTGTATATAGCCTCCACATTGACTCTGTACTGGTACCCCCTGTATATAGCCTCCACATTGACTCTGTACTGGTACCCCCTGTATATAGCCTCCACATTGACTCTGTACTGGTACCCCCTGTATATAGTCTCCACATTGACTCTGTACTGGTACCCCCTGTATATAGCCTCCACATTGACTCTGTACTGGTACCCCCTGTATATAGCCTCCACATTGACTCTGTACTGGTACCCCCTGTATATAGTCTCCACATTGACTCTGTACCGGTACCCCCTGTATATAGCCTCCACATTGACTCTGTACCGGTACCCCCTGTATATAGCCTCCACATTGACTCTGTACTGATACCCCCTGTTTATAGCCTCCACATTGACTCTGTACCGGTACCCCCTGTATATAGCCTCCACATTGACTCTGTACCGGTACCCCCTGTATATAGCCTCCACATTGACTCTGTACTGGTACCCCCTGTATAGAGCCTCCACATTGACTCTGTACCGGTACCCCCTGTATGTAGACTCCACATTGACTCTGTACCGGTACCCCCTGTATATAGTCTCCACATTGACTTTGTACTGGTACCCCCTGTATATAGTCTCCACATTGACTCTGTACTGGTACCCCCTGTATATAGCCTCCACATTGACTCTGTACCGGTACCCCCTGTATATAGCCTCCACATTGACTCTGTACCGGTACCCCCTGTATATAGCCTCCACATTGACTCTGTACCGTTACCCCCTGTATATAGTCTCCACATTGACTCTGTACTGGTACCCCCTGTATATAGCCTCCACATTGACTCTGTACCGGTACCCCCTGTATATAGCCTCCACATTGACTCTGTACCGGTACCCCCTGTATATAGCCTCCACATTGACTCTGTACCGGTACCCCCTGTATATAGCCTCCACATTGACTCTGTACCGGTACCCCCTGTATATAGCCTCCACATTGACTCTGTACCGGTACCCCCTGTATATAGCCTCCACATTGACTCTGTACTGGTACCCCCTGTATATAGCCTCCACATTGACTCTGTACTGGTACCCCCTGTATATAGCCTCCACATTGACTCTGTACTGGTACCCCCTGTATATAGCCTCCACATTGACTCTGTACTGGTACCCCTGTATATAGTCTCCACATTGACTCTGTACCGGTACCCCCTGTATATAGCCTCCACATTGACTCTGTACTGGTACCCCCTTTATATAGCCTCCACATTGACTCTGTACCATAACACCCTGTATATAGCCTCCACATTGACTCTGTACCGGTACCCCCTGTATATAGCCTCCACATTGACTCTGTACTGGTACCCCCTGTATAGAGCCTCCACATTCACTCTGTACCGGTACCCCCTGTATATAGCCTCCACATTGACTCTGTACTGGTACACCCTGTATATAGCCTCCACATTGACTCTGTACTGGTACCCCCTGTACCGGTACCCCCTGTATATAGTCTCCACATTGACTGTACTGGTACCCCCTGTATATAGCCTCCACATTGATTCTGTACTGGTACCCCCTGTATATAGCCTCCACATTGACTCTGTACCGGTACCCCCTGTATATAGCCTCCACATTGACTCTGTACCGGTACCTCCTGTATATAGCCTCCACATTGACTCTCTACCGTAACACCCTGTATATAGCCTCCACATTGACTCTGTACTGGTACCCCCTGTATATAGCCTCCACATTGACTCTGTACCGTAACACCCTGTATATAGCCTCCACATTGACTCTGTACCGTAACACCCTGTATATAGCCTCCACATTGACTCTGTACCGCAACACCCTGTATATAGCCTCCACATTGACTCTGTACCGTAACACCCTGTATATAGCCTCCACATTGACTCTGTACTGGTACCCCCTGTATATAGCCTCCACATTGACTCTGTACTGGTACCCCCTGTATATAGCTCCACATTGACTCTGTACTGGTACCCCCTGTATATAGCCTCCACATTGACTCTGTACTGGTACCCCCTGTATATAGCCTCCACATTGACTCTGTACCGTAACACCCTGTATATAGCCTCCACATTGACTCTGTACTGGTACCCCCTGTATATAGCCTCCACATTGACTCTGTACCGGTACCCCCTGTATATAGCCTCCACATTGACTCTGTACTGGTACCCCCTGTATATAGCCTCCACATTGACTCTGTACTGGTACCCCCTGGATATAGCCTCCACATTGACTCTGTACCGGTACCCCCTGTATATAGCCTCCACATTGACTCTGTACCGGTACCCCCTGTATATAGTCTCCACATTGACTCTGTACTGGTACCCCCTGTATATCGCCTCCACATTGACTCTGTACCGGTACCCCCTGTATATAGCCTCCACATTGACTCTGTACCGGTACCCCCTGTATATAGCCTCCACTTTGACTCTGTACCGGTACCCCCTGTATATAGCCTCCACATTGACTCTGTACCGGTACCCCCTGTATATAGCCTCCACATTGACTCTGTACTGGTACCCCCTGTATATAGCCTCCACATTGACTCTGTACCGGTACCCCCTGTATATAGCCTCCACATTGACTCTGTACTGGTACCCCCTGTATATAGCCTCCACATTGACTCTGTTTTGGTACCCCCTGTATATAGCCTCCACATTGACTCTGTACTGGTACCCCCTGTATATAGCCTCCACATTGACTCTGTACTGGTACCCCCTGTATATAGCCTCCACATTGACTCTGTACTGGTACCCCCTGTATATAGTCTCCACATTGACTCTGTACTGGTACCCCCTGTATATAGCCTCCACATTGACTCTGTACTGGTACCCCCTGTATATAGCCTCCACATTGACTCTGTACTGGTACCCCCTGTATATAGTCTCCACATTGACTCTGTACCGGTACCCCCTGTATATAGCCTCCACATTGACTCTGTACTGGTACCCCCTGTATATAGCCTCCACATTGACTCTGTACCATAACACCCTGTATATAGACTCCACATTGACTCTGTACCGTAACACCCTGTATATAGCCTCCACATTGACTCTGTACCGTAACACCCTGTATATAGCCTCCACATTGACTCTGTACTGGTACCCCCTGTATATAGCCTCCACATTGACTCTGTACCGTAACACCCTGTATATAGCCTCCACATTGACTCTGTACTGGTACCCCCTGTATATAGCCTCCACATTGACTCTGTACCGGTACCGCCTGTATATAGCCTCCACATTGACTCTCTACCGTAACACCCTGTATATAGCCTCCACATTGACTCTGTACTGGTACCCCCTGTATATAGCCTCCACATTGACTCTGTACCGTAACACCCTGTATATAGCCTCCACATTGACTCTGTACCGTAACACCCTGTATATAGCCTCCACATTGACTCTGTACCGCAACACCCTGTATATAGCCTTCACATTGACTCTGTACCGTAACACCCTGTATATAGCCTCCACATTGACTCTGTACTGGTACCCCCTGTATATAGCCTCCACATTGACTCTGTACTGGTACCCCCTGTATATAGCCTCCACATTGACTCTGTACTGGTACCCCCTGTATATAGCCTCCACATTGACTCTGTACTGGTACCCCCTGTATATAGCCTCCACATTGACTCTGTACTGGTACCCCCTGTATATAGCCTCCACATTGACTCTGTACTGGTACCCCCTGTATATAGTCTCCACATTGACTCTGTACCGGTACCCCCTGTATATAGCCTCCACATTGACTCTGTACCATAACACCCTGTATATAGACTCCACATTGACTCTGTACCGTAACACCCTGTATATAGCCTCCACATTGACTCTGTACCGTAACACCCTGTATATAGCCTCCACATTGACTCTGTACTGGTACCCCCTGTATATAGCCTCCACATTGACTCTGTACCGGTACCTCCTGTATATAGCCTCCACATTGACTCTCTACCGTAACACCCTGTATATAGCCTCCACATTGACTCTGTACTGGTACCCCCTGTATATAGCCTCCACATTGACTCTGTACCGTAACACCCTGTATATAGCCTCCACATTGACTCTGTACCGTAACACCCTGTATATAGCCTCCACATTGACTCTGTACCGCAACACCCTGTATATAGCCTCCACATTGACTCTGTACCGTAACACCCTGTATATAGCCTCCACATTGACTCTGTACTGGTACCCCCTGTATATAGCCTCCACATTGACTCTGTACTGGTACCCCCTGTATATAGCCTCCACATTGACTCTGTACTGGTACCCCCTGTATATAGCCTCCACATTGACTCTGTACTGGTACCCCCTGTATATAGCCTCCACATTGACTCTGTACTGGTACCCCCTGTATATAGCCTCCACATTGACTCTGTACTGGTACCCCCTGTATATAGTCTCCACATTGACTCTGTACCGGTACCCCCTGTATATAGCCTCCACATTGACTCTGTACTGGTACCCCCTGTATATAGCCTCCACATTGACTCTGTACCATAACACCCTGTATATAGACTCCACATTGACTCTGTACCGTAACACCCTGTATATAGCCTCCACATTGACTCTGTACCGTAACACCCTGTATATAGCCTCCACATTGACTCTTTACTGGTACCCCCTGTATATAGCCTCCACATTGACTCTGTACCGTAACACCCTGTATATAGCCTCCACATTGACTCTGTACTGGTACCCCCTGTATATAGCCTCCACATTGACTCTGTACTGGTACCCCCTGTATATAGCCTCCACATTGACTCTGTACTGGTACCCCCTGTATATAGTCTCCACATTGACTCTGTACCGGTACCCCCTGTATATAGCCTCCACATTGACTCTGTACCATAACACCCTGTATATAGACTCCACATTGACTCTGTACCGTAACACCCTGTATATAGCCTCCACATTGACTCTGTACCGTTACACCCTGTATATAGCCTCCACATTGACTCTGTACTGGTACCCCCTGTATATAGCCTCCACATTGACTCTGTACCGGTACCTCCTGTATATAGCCTCCACATTGACTCTCTACCGTAACACCCTGTATATAGCCTCCACATTGACTCTGTACTGGTACCCCCTGTATATAGCCTCCACATTGACTCTGTACCGTAACACCCTGTATATAGCCTCCACATTGACTCTGTACCGTAACACCCTGTATATAGCCTCCACATTGACTCTGTACCGCAACACCCTGTATATAGCCTCCACATTGACTCTGTACCGTAACACCCTGTATATAGCCTCCACATTGACTCTGTACTGGTACCCCCTGTATATAGCCTCCACATTGACTCTGTACTGGTACCCCCTGTATATAGCCTCCACATTGACTCTGTACTGGTACCCCCTGTATATAGCCTCCACATTGACTCTGTACTGGTACCCCCTGTATATAGCCTCCACATTGACTCTGTACTGGTACCCCCTGTATATAGCCTCCACATTGACTCTGTACTGGTACCCCCTGTATATAGTCTCCACATTGACTCTGTACCGGTACCCCCTGTATATAGCCTCCACATTGACTCTGTACTGGTACCCCCTGTATATAGCCTCCACATTGACTCTGTACCATAACACCCTGTATATAGACTCCACATTGACTCTGTACCGTAACACCCTGTATATAGCCTCCACATTGACTCTGTACCGTAACACCCTGTATATAGCCTCCACATTGACTCTTTACTGGTACCCCCTGTATATAGCCTCCACATTGACTCTGTACCGTAACACCCTGTATATAGCCTCCACATTGACTCTGTACTGGTACCCCCTGTATATAGCCTCCACATTGACTCTGTACCGGTACCTCCTGTATATAGCCTCCACATTGACTCTCTACCGTAACACCCTGTATATAGCCTCCACATTGACTCTGTACTGGTACCCCCTGTATATAGCCTCCACATTGACTCTGTACTGGTACCCCCTGTGTATAGCCTCCACATTGACTCTGTACTGGTACCCCCTGTATATAGTCTCCACATTGACTCTGTACTGGTACCCCCTGTATATAGCCTCCACATTGACTCTGTACTGGTACCCCCTGTATATAGCCTCCACATTGACTCTGTACTGGTACCCCCTGTATATAGTCTCCACATTGACTCTGTACCGGTACCCCCTGTATTTAGCCTCCACATTGACTCTGTACTGGTACCCCCTGTATATAGCCTCCACATTGACTCTGTACCATAACACCCTGTATATAGACTCCACATTGACTCTGTACCGTAACACCCTGTATATAGCCTCCACATTGACTCTGTACCGTAACACCCTGTATATAGCCTCCACATTGACTCTGTACTGGTACCCCCTGTATATAGCCTCCACATTGACTCTGTACCGTAACACCCTGTATATAGCCTCCGCATTGACTCTGTACTGGTACCCCCTGTATATAGCCTCCACATTGACTCTGTACCGGTACCTCCTGTATATAGCCTCCACATTGACTCTCTACCGTAACACCCTGTATATAGCCTCCACATTGACTCTGTACTGGTACCCCCTGTATATAGCCTCCACATTGACTCTGTACCGTAACACCCTGTATATAGCCTCCACATTGACTCTGTACCGTAACACCCTGTATATAGCCTCCACATTGACTCTGTACCGCAACACCCTGTATATAGCCTCCACATTGACTCTGTACCGTAACACCCTGTATATAGCCTCCACATTGACTCTGTACTGGTACCCCCTGTATATAGCCTCCACATTGACTCTGTACTGGTACCCCCTGTATATAGCCTCCACATTGACTCTGTACTGGTACCCCCTGTATATAGCCTCCACATTGACTCTGTACTGGTACCCCCTGTATATAGCCTCCACATTGACTCTGTACTGGTACCCCCTGTATATAGCCTCCACATTGACTCTGTACTGGTACCCCCTATATATAGTCTCCACATTGACTCTGTACCGGTACCCCCTGTATATAGCCTCCACATTGACTCTGTACTGGTACCCCCTGTATATAGCCTCCACATTGACTCTGTACCATAACACCCTGTATATAGACTCCACATTGACTCTGTACCGTAACACCCTGTATATAGCCTCCACATTGACTCTGTACCGTAACACCCTGTATATAGCCTCCACATTGACTCTTTACTGGTACCCCCTGTATATAGCCTCCACATTGACTCTGTACCGTAACACCCTGTATATAGCCTCCACATTGACTCTGTACTGGTACCCCCTGTATATAGCCTCCACATTGACTCTGTACCGGTACCTCCTGTATATAGCCTCCACATTGACTCTCTACCGTAACACCCTGTATATAGCCTCCACATTGACTCTGTACTGGTACCCCCTGTATATAGCCTCCACATTGACTCTGTACCGTAACACCCTGTATATAGCCTCCACATTGACTCTGTACCGTAACACCCTGTATATAGCCTCCACATTGACTCTGTACCGGTGCCCCCTGTATATAGCCTCCACATTGACTCTGTACCGTAACACCCTGTATATAGCCTCCACATTGACTCTGTACCGGTACCCCCTGTATATAGCCTCCACATTGGCTCTGTACTGGTACCCCTGTATATAGCCTCCACATTGACTCTGTACTGTAACACCCTGTATATAGCCTCCACATTGATTCTGTACCGGTACCCCCTGTATATAGCCTCCACATTGACTCTGTACCGTAACATCCTGTATATAGCCTTCACATTGACTCTCTACCGTAACACCCTGTATATAGCCTCCACATTGACTCTGTACCGTAACACCCTGTATATAGCCTCCACATTGACTCTGTACCGTAACACCCTGTATATAGCCTCCACATTGACTCTGTACCGGTACCCCCTGTATATAGCCTCCACATTGACTCTGTACCGGTACCCCCTGTATATAGCCTCCACATTGACTCTGTACCGTAACACCCTGTATATAGCCTCCACATTGACTCTGTACCGTAACACCCTGTATATAGCCTCCACATTGACTCTGTACTGGTACCCCCTGTATATAGCCTCCACATTGACTCTGTACCGTAACACCCTGTATATAGCCTCCACATTGACTCTGTACCGTAACACCCTGTATATAGCCTCCACATTGACTCTGTACCGCAACACCCTGTATATAGCCTCCACATTGACTCTGTACCGTAACACCCTGTATATAGCCTCCACATTGACTCTGTACTGGTACCCCCTGTATATAGCCTCCACATTGACTCTGTACTGGTACCCCCTGTATCTAGCCTCCACATTGACTCTGTACTGGTACCCCCTGTATATAGCCTCCACATTGACTCTGTACTGGTACCCCCTGTATATAGCCTCCACATTGACTCTGTACTGGTACCCCCTGTATATAGTCTCCACATTGACTCTGTACCGGTACCCCCTGTATATAGCCTCCACATTGACTCTGTACTGGTACCCCCTGTATATAGCCTCCACATTGACTCTGTACCATAACACCCTGTATATAGACTCCACATTGACTCTGTACCGTAACACCCTGTATATAGCCTCCACATTGACTCTGTACCGTAACACCCTGTATATAGCCTCCACATTGACTCTTTACTGGTACCCCCTGTATATAGCCTCCACATTGACTCTGTACCGTAACACCCTGTATATAGCCTCCACATTGACTCTGTACTGGTACCCCCTGTATATAGCCTCCACATTGACTCTGTACCGGTACCTCCTGTATATAGCCTCCACATTGACTCTGTACCGTAACACCCTGTATATAGCCTCCACATTGACTCTGTACCGTAACACCCTGTATATAGCCTCCACATTGACTCTGTACCGTAACACCCTGTATATAGCCTCCACATTGACTCTGTACCGGTGCCCCCTGTATATAGCCTCCACATTGACTCTGTACCGTAACACCCTGTATATAGCCTCCACATTGACTCTGTACCGGTACCCCCTGTATATAGCCTCCACATTGGCTCTGTACTGGTACCCCCTGTATATAGCCTCCACATTGACTCTGTACTGTAACACCCTGTATATAGCCTCCACATTGATTCTGTACCGGTACCCCCTGTATATAGCCTCCACATTGACTCTGTACCGTAACATCCTGTATATAGCCTTCACATTGACTCTCTACCGTAACACCCTGTATATAGCCTCCACATTGACTCTGTACCGTAACACCCTGTATATAGCCTCCACATTGACTCTGTACCGTAACACCCTGTATATAGCCTCCACATTGACTCTGTACCGGTACCCCCTGTATATAGCCTCCACATTGACTCTGTACCGGTACCCCCTGTATATAGCCTCCACATTGACTCTGTACCGTAACACCCTGTATATAGCCTCCACATTGACTCTGTACCGTAACACCCTGTATATAGCCTCCCCATTGACTCTGTACCGGTACCCCCTGTATATAGCCTCCACATTGACTCTGTACCGGTACCCCCTGTATATAGCCTCCACATTGATTCTGTACCGTAACACCCTGTATATAGCCTCCACATTGACTCTGTACCGGTACCCCCTGTATATAGCCTCCACATTGACTCTGTACTGGTACCCCCTGTATATAGCCTCCACATTGACTCTGTACTGTAACACCCTGTATATAGCCTCCACATTGATTCTGTACCGGTACCCCCTGTATATAGCCTCCACATTGACTCTGTACCGTAACATCCTGTATATAGCCTTCACATTGACTCTCTACCGTAACACCCTGTATATAGCCTCCACATTGACTCTGTACCGTAACACCCTGTATATAGCCTCCACATTGACTCTGTACCGTAACACCCTGTATATAGCCTCCACATTGACTCTGTACCGGTACCCCCTGTATATAGCCTCCACATTGACTCTGTACCGGTACCCCCTGTATATAGCCTCCACATTGACTCTGTACCGTAACACCCTGTATATAGCCTCCACATTGACTCTGTACCGTAACACCCTGTATATAGCCTCCCCATTGACTCTGTACCGGTACCCCCTGTATATAGCCTCCACATTGACTCTGTACCATAACACCCTGTATATAGACTCCACATTGACTCTGTACCGTAACACCCTGTATATAGCCTCCACATTGACTCTGTACCGTAACACCCTGTATATAGCCTCCACATTGACTCTTTACTGGTACCCCCTGTATATAGCCTCCACATTGACTCTGTACCGTAACACCCTGTATATAGCCTCCACATTGACTCTGTACTGGTACCCCCTGTATATAGCCTCCACATTGACTCTGTACCGGTACCTCCTGTATATAGCCTCCACATTGACTCTCTACCGTAACACCCTGAATATAGCCTCCACATTGACTCTGTACTGGTACCCAATGTATATAGCCTCCACATTGACTCTGTACCGTAACACCCTGTATATAGCCTCCACATTGACTCTGTACCGTAACACCCTGTATATAGCCTCCACATTGACTCTGTACCGGTGCCCCCTGTATATAGCCTCCACATTGACTCTGTACCGTAACACCCTGTATATAGCCTCCACATTGACTCTGTACCGGTACCCCCTGTATATAGCCTCCACATTGGCTCTGTACTGGTACCCCCTGTATATAGCCTCCACATTGACTCTGTACTGTAACACCCTGTATATATCCTCCACATTGATTCTGTACCGGTACCCCCTGTATATAGCCTCCACATTGACTCTGTACCGTAACATCCTGTATATAGCCTTCACATTGACTCTCTACCGTAACACCCTGTATATAGCCTCCACATTGACTCTGTACCGTAACACCCTGTATATAGCCTCCACATTGACTCTGTACCGTAACACCCTGTATATAGCCTCCACATTGACTCTGTACCGGTACCCCCTGTATATAGCCTCCACATTGACTCTGTACCGGTACCCCCTGTATATAGCCTCCACATTGACTCTGTACCGTAACACCCTGTATATAGCCTCCACATTGACTCTGTACCGTAACACCCTGTATATAGCCTCCCCATTGACTCTGTACCGGTACCCCCTGTATATAGCCTCCACATTGACTCTGTACCGGTACCCCCTGTATATAGCCTCCACATTGATTCTGTACCGTAACACCCTGTATATAGCCTCCACATTGACTCTGTACCGGTACCCCCTGTATATAGCCTCCACATTGACTCTGTACCGGTACCTCCTGTATATAGCCTCCACATTGACTCTCTACCGTAACACCCTGAATATAGCCTCCACATTGACTCTGTACTGGTACCCAATGTATATAGCCTCCACATTGACTCTGTACCGTAACACCCTGTATATAGCCTCCACATTGACTCTGTACCGTAACACCCTGTATATAGCCTCCACATTGACTCTGTACCGGTGCCCCCTGTATATAGCCTCCACATTGACTCTGTACCGTAACACCCTGTATATAGCCTCCACATTGACTCTGTACCGGTACCCCCTGTATATAGCCTCCACATTGGCTCTGTACTGGTACCCCCTGTATATAGCCTCCACATTGACTCTGTACTGTAACACCCTGTATATAGCCTCCACATTGATTCTGTACCGGTACCCCCTGTATATAGCCTCCACATTGACTCTGTACCGTAACATCCTGTATATAGCCTTCACATTGACTCTCTACCGTAACACCCTGTATATAGCCTCCACATTGACTCTGTACCGTAACACCCTGTATATAGCCTCCACATTGACTCTGTACCGTAACACCCTGTATATAGCCTCCACATTGACTCTGTACCGGTACCCCCTGTATATAGCCTCCACATTGACTCTGTACCGGTACCCCCTGTATATAGCCTCCACATTGACTCTGTACCGTAACACCCTGTATATAGCCTCCACATTGACTCTGTACCGTAACACCCTGTATATAGCCTCCCCATTGACTCTGTACCGGTACCCCCTGTATATAGCCTCCACATTGACTCTGTACCGGTACCCCCTGTATATAGCCTCCACATTGATTCTGTACCGTAACACCCTGTATATAGCCTCCACATTGACTCTGTACCGGTACCCCCTGTATATAGCCTCCACATTGACTCTGTACTGGTACCCCCTGTATATAGCCTCCACATTGACTCTGTACTGTAACACCCTGTATATAGCCTCCACATTGATTCTGTACCGGTACCCCCTGTATATAGCCTCCACATTGACTCTGTACCGTAACATCCTGTATATAGCCTACACATTGACTCTCTACCGTAACACCCTGTATATAGCCTCCACATTGACTCTGTACCGTAACACCCTGTATATAGCCTCCACATTGACTCTGTACCGTAACACCCTGTATATAGCCTCCACATTGACTCTGTACCGGTACCCCCTGTATATAGCCTCCACATTGACTCTGTACCGGTACCCCCTGTATATAGCCTCCACATTGACTCTGTACCGTAACACCCTGTATATAGCCTCCACATTGACTCTGTACCGTAACACCCTGTATATAGCCTCCCCATTGACTCTGTACCGGTACCCCCTGTATATAGCCTCCACATTGATTCTGTACCGTAACACCCTGTATATAGCCTCCACATTGACTCTGTACCGGTACCCCCTGTATATAGCCTCCACATTGACTCTGTACTGGTACCCCCTGTATATAGCCTCCACATTGACTCTGTACTGTAACACCCTGTATATAGCCTCCACATTGATTCTGTACCGGTACCCCCTGTATATAGCCTCCACATTGACTCTGTACCGTAACACCCTGTATATAGCCTTCACATTGACTCTGTACCGTAACACCCTGTATATAGCCTCCACATTGACTCTGTACCGTAACACCCTGTATATAGCCTCCACATTGATTCTGTACCGTAACACCCTGTATATAGCCTCCACATTGACTCTGTACCGTAACACCCTGTATATAGCCTCCACATTGACTCTGTACCGTAACACCCTGTATATAGCCTCCACATTGACTCTGTACCGTAACACCCTGTATATAGCCTCCACATTGACTCTGTACCGTAACACCCTGTATATAGCCTCCACATTGACTCTGTACTGTAACACCCTGTATATAGCCTCCACATTGACTGTACCGTAACACCCTGTATATATCCTCCACATTGACTCTGTACCGTAACACCCTGTATATAGCCTCCACATTGACTCTGTACCGTAACACCCTGTATATAGCCTCCACATTGACTCTGTACCGTAACACCCTGTATATAGCCTCCACATTGACTGTACCGTAACACCCTGTATATAGCCTCCACATTGACTCTGTACCGTAACACCCTGTATATAGCCTCCACATTGACTCTGTACCGTAACACCCTGTATAGCCTCGCTATTGTTATTTTACTGCTACTCTTTAATTACTTGTTATTTTCATCTTTTTTTTTATGTTTCTTTTTTTTTTAAATTTAACTGCATTTATTTCTTATTCTTATATATATATATATATATATATATATATATATATTGTTGTTGTATAATTTTAAACTGCATTGTTGGTTAAGCGCTTATAAGTATGGGGGTATGTTTTTCATCCAAACATCAAAATACTGCCCCCTACACTCAACAGGTTAACTCTAGGAACTACCATTTGTTCTACTCTCTTCAACCCTGTCTCTCTAGGAACTACCATGTGTTATACTCTCTGTTAACCCTGTCTCTCTAGGAACTACCATGTGTTCTACTCTCTGTTAACCCTGTCTCTCTAGGAACTACCATGTGTTCTACTACCTTTTGGCTGGAGCCACTGAGGAGGAGAGGAATTCCTTCCACCTGCTCAAACCGGAGGATTACCACTACCTCAACCAGGTGGGCACACACACACACACACACACACACACACACACACACACACACACACACACACACACACACACACACACACACAGTCTGTATGTGGGTCCTGTGGCCACATCCACTGAGATTTGGTCATATCTACTGATATGCATATGTTTGAATTCCATGTACCCTATAGTCTCTTTACATGTAGTCTATAGTATCTTTACATGTAGTCTATAGTCTCTTTACATGTAGTCTATAGTCTCTTTACATGTAGCCTATAGTCTCTTTACATGTAGCCTATAGTCTCTATACTGTTTCATGTAGCCTATAGTCTCTTTACATGTAGTCTATACTCTCTTTACATGTAGCCTATAGTCTCTTTACATGTAGCCTATAGTCTCTTTACATGTAGTCTATACTCTCTTTATATGTAGCCTATAGTCTCTTTACATGTAGCCTCTAGTCTCTTTACATGTAGCCTATAGTCTCTTTATATGTAGCCTATAGTCTCTTTACATGTAGCCTATAGTCTCTTTACATGTAGCCTCTAGTCTTTTTACATGTAGCCTCTAGTATCTTTACATGTAGTCTATAGTCTCTTTACATGTAGCCTATAGTCTCTTTACATGTAGCCTATAGTCTTTTTACATGTAGCCTCTAGTATCTTTACATGTAGTCTATAGTATCTTTACATGTAGTCTATAGTCTCTTTACTGTTTCATGTAGCCTCTAGTCTTTTTACATGTAGTCTATAGTCTCTTTACATGTAGCCTATAGTCTCTTTACATGTAGCCTCTAGTCCTTTTACATGTAGTCTATAGTATCTTTACATGTAGTCTATAGTCTCTTTACATGTAGCCTATAGTCTCTTTACATGTAGCCTATAGTCTCTTTACATGTAGCCTATAGTCTCTTTACATGTAGCCTATAGTCTCTTTACATGTAGCCTATAGTCTCTTTACATGTAGCATATAGTCTCTTTACATGTAGCCTATAGTCTCTTTACATGTAGCCTATAGTCTCTTTACATGTAGCATATAGTCTCTTTACATGTAGCCTATAGTCTCTTTACATGTAGCCTATAGTCTCTTTACATGTAGCCTATAGTCTCTTTACATGTAGCCTATAGTCTCTTTACATGTAGCCTATAGTATCTTTACATGTAGCCTATAGTCTCTTTACATGTAGCCTATAGTCTCTTTACATGTAGCCTATAGTCTCTTTACATGTAGCCTATAGTATCTTTACATGTAGTCTATAGTCTCTTTACATGTAGTCTATAGTCTCTTTACATGTAGCCTATAGTCTCTTTACATGTAGCCTATAGTATCTTTACATGTAGTCTATAGTCTCTTTACATGTAGCCTATAGTCTCTATACTGTTTCATGTAGCCTATAGTCTCTTTACATGTAGCCTATAGTATCTTTACATGTAGTCTATAGTCTCTTTACATGTAGCCTATAGTCTCTATACTGTTTCATGTAGCCTATAGTCTCTTTACATGTAGCCTATAGTCTCTATATTGTTTCATGTAGCCTCTAGTCTACTGTTTCCAACAGGAATATAATGTTTGCTGTCATGCATCATGTTATCAAACCTCTGTAGATGGTGAGAGGGCTGCTTAGACTGCAGATGGTAATGGCTAGCAGTTTAGTTGGATGTTTGTTTCTCTTCAGTAGTTTGTTAATTTATCATAAATGGAGCACTTCTCAGCACATTGGCTGTTGATTGTGTTGACCTCACATTTATAGTGTGTGTGTGTTTGTTTTGTGTGTGTGTGTGGACATCTGCCTACTTTGGCAACAGATTCACAGGAATCTGGTTAAAATCAGAGTGTTCCTTGGTTATGTTTTGGGCATCCTCAAAAACATTACAGTTTTTGTCCCCCAAAACACTCCTGATCCCAACAACAACAAACCCAGCTCCAAGCCGTCTGTTACTATGCACCGCTGTTTCCATGGCGACAGCAGGAGTCTGTGTGGCGGGACTGGCGGTCTTGTGTGTGACCATGGCATGTGTGTTTGTGGTGTGTACAGTAGTCTCTCTGTCTCTCTCTATGTCTCTCTCTGTCTCTCTCTGTCTCTGTCTGTCTGTCTGTCTGTCTGTCTGTCTCTCTCTCTCGCTCTCTGTCTTTCTCTCTCTCTCGCTCTCTCTGTCTTTCTCTCTCTGTCTTTCTCTCTCTCTCGCTCTCTCTCTCGCTCTCTCTGTCTCTGTCTCTCTCTCTCTCTCTCTCTCTGTCTGTCTGTCTGTCTCTCTCTCTCTGTCTCTGCCTGTCTAGGTGTGTGTGTGGCGGTGTGTGTGTGTGTCTTTATGCACATCTGTGTGTTCTGTGTAAGTTTGTGTGTGTGTTTTTAGAACAGTTTTGTGAACCTTCCCGTGTGTGTGTGTGTGTGTGTGTGTGTACGTACCTATTTCTAACCCCCTCTACCTTACTTCCAGATTACAAAGAAATCCCACAGATTTCACTGGGAAAATGACAATGAGAGCGAGCTGGTCAGTATAGTGTGTTTAGCTGGGTATACCTTTCTGAGTACATGTGGGGTGATTTTAGTGCTGGGTTGGTACAGGTGGGGGTGATTTGGTGCTGGGTTGGTACAGGTGGGGGTGATTTGGTGCTGGGTTGGTACAGGTGGGGGTGATTTGGTGCTGGGTTGGTACAGGTGGGGGTGATTTGGTGCTGGGTTGGTACAGGTGGGGGTGATTTGGTGCTGGGTTGGTACATGTGGGGGTGATTTGGTGCTGGGTTGATACATGTGGGGGTCATTTTGGTGCTGGGTTGGTACATGTGGGGGTGATTTGGTGCTGTGTTGGTACATGTGGTGTGATTTTAGTGCTGGGTTGATACAGGTGGGGGTGATTTGGTGCTGGGTTGGTACATGTGGGGGTGATTTGGTGCTGGGTTGGTACATGTGGGGGTGATTTGGTGCTGGGTTGGTACATGTGGGGGTGATTTGGTGCTGGGCTAGTACATGTCATATCAAATTTTATTGGTTACATACACATGGTTAGCAGATGTTAATGTGGTTAGCAGATGGTACAGAGCATATGAGATGAGTAATGTAGGGTATGTAAACTATATGAATTGGCATTGTTTAAAGTGGCTAGTGATACATTTATTACATCCAATTTTTTATTATTAAAGTGGCTGGAGTTGAGTCAGTGTGTTGGCAGCAGCCATTCAATGTTAGTGGTGGCTGTTTAACAGTCTGATGGCCTTGAGATAGAAGCTGTTTTTCAGTCTCTCAGTCCCTGCTTTGATGCACCTGTACTGACCTCGCCTTCTGGATGATAGCGGGGTGAACAGGCAGTGGCTTGGGTGGTTGTTGTCCTTGATGATCTTATTGGCCTTCCTGTGACATCGGGTGGTGTAGGTGTCCTGGAGGGCAGGTAGTTTGCCCCCAGTGATGTGTTGTGCAGACCTCACTACCCTCTGGAGAGCCTTACGGTTGTGGGCGGAGCAGTTGCCGTACCAGGTGGTGATACAGCCCAACAGGATGCTCTCGATTGTGCATCTGTAAAAGTTTGTGAGTGTTTTTGGTGATGAGCCAAATTTCTTCAGCCTCCTGAGGTTGAAGAGGCGCTGGTGCACCTTCTTCACCACGCTGTTTGTGTGGGTGGACCAATTCAGTTTGTCCGTGATGTGTCGATGTGATGTGTCGATGTGGATGTGGATAGGGGGTGCTCCCTCTGCTGTTTCCTGAAGTCCTCGATAATCTGTTGACGTTGAGTATGTGGTTATTTTGCTGACCACACACTCCGAGGGCTCTCACCTCCTCCCTGTAGGCCGTCTCGTCGTTGTTGGTAATCAAGCCTACCACTGTAGTGTCGTCTGCAAACTTGATGATTGAGTTGGAGGTGTGCGAGGTCACGCAGTCGTGGGTGAACAGAGAGTACAGGAGAGGGCTGAGCACGCACCCTTGTGGAGCCACAGTGTTTAGGATCAGCGGAGTGGAGATGTTGCTTCCTACCCTCACCACCTGGGGGCGTCCCATCAGGAAGTCCAGGACCCAGTTGCACAGGGCGGCGTCGAGAAATGAAGTCGGTCTAGGGTGTCAGGTAGGGTGGAGGTGATATGGTCCTTGACTAGTCTCTCAAAGCACTTCATGATGACGGAAGTGAGTGCTACGGGGCGGTAGTCATTTAGCTCAGTTACCTTAGCTTTCTTGGGAACAGGGACAATGGTGGCCCTCTTGAAGCATGTGGGAACAGCAGACTGGGATAAAGATGGATTGAATATCAAATCAAATCAAATCAAATTTAATTATATAGCCCTTCGTACATCAGCTGATATCTCAAAGTGCTGTACAGAAACCCAGCCTAAAACCCCAAACAGCAAGCAATGCAGGTGTAGAAGCACGGTGGCTAGGAAAAACTCCCTAGAAAGGCCAAAACCTAGGAAGAAACCTAGAGAGGAACCAGGCTATGTGGGGTGGCCAGTCCTCTTCTGGCTGTGCCGGGTGGAGATTATAACAAAACATGGTCAAGATGTTCAAATGTTCATAAATGACCAGCATGGTCGAATAATAATAAGGCAGAACAGTTTAAACTGGAGCAGCAGCACAGTCAGGTGGACTGGGGACAGCAAGGAGTCATCATGTCAGGTATTCCTGGGGCATGGTCCTAGGGCTCAGGTCCTCCGAGAGAGAGAAAGAAAGAGAGAATTAGAGAGAGCATATGTGGGATGGCCAGTCCTCTTCTGGCTGTGCCGGGTGGAGATTATAACAGAACATGGCCAAGATGTTCAAATGTTCATAAATGACCAGCATGGTCGAATAATATTAAGGCAGAGCAGTTGAAACTGGAGCAGCAGCACAGCCAGGTGGACTGGGGACAGCAAGGAGTCATCATGTCAGGTAGTCCTGGGGCATGGTCCTAGGGCTCAGGTCCTCCGAGAGAGAGAAAGAGAGGAGAGAATTAGAGAACGCACACCTAGATTCACACAGGACACCGAATAGGACAGGAGAAGTACTCCAGATATAACAAACTGACCCTAGCCCCCCGACACATAAACTACTACTGCAGCATAAATACTGGAGGCTGAGACAGGAGGGGTCAGGAGACACTGTGGCCCACTCCGAGGACACCCCCGGACAGGGCCAAACAGGAAGGATATAACCCCACCCACTTTGCCAAAGCACAGCCCCCACACCACTAGAGGGATATCTTCAACCACCAACTTACCATCCTGAGACAAGGCTGAGTATAGCCCACAAAGACCTCCGCCACGGCACAACCCAAGGGGGGGGGGGGCGCCAACCCAGACAGGATGACCACATCAGTGACTCAACCCACTCAGGTGACGCACCCCCTCCAGGGACGGCATGAGAGAGCCCCAGTAAGCCAGTGACTCAGCCCCTGTAATAGGGTTAGAGGCAGAGAATCCCAGTGGATTGTAAACACAACAGCCAGCTGGTCTGCGCATGCTCTGAGGACGTGGCTAGGGTTGCCGTCTGGGCCGGCAGCCTTGCGAGGGTTAACACCTTTAAATGTTTTACTCACGTTGGCTGCGGTAAAGGAGAGCCCGCAGGTTTTGGTAGCGGGACGTGTCGGTGGCACTGTATTGTCTTCAAAGCGAGCAAAGAAGTTGTTTAGTTTGTCTGGGAGCAAGACATCGGGGTCCGCAACGGGCTGGTTTTCTTTTTGTTGTCCGTGATTGACTGTTGGGTGATTTGGTGCTGGGTTGGTACAGGTGTGTTGATATCCTTCATTGTGTTGTTGTCTCACTGCTATTGTCTGCCCAGCCTTCACCTCTAGTGGACTGTGTTCTGTATTGGTCACTGATGTCTAGTGGACTGTGTTCTGTATTGGTCACTGTGATGTCTGTGGTCTAGTGGACTGTGTTCTGTATTGGTCACTGTGATGTCTGTGGTCTAGTGGACTGTGTTCTGTATTGGTCACTGATGTCTAGTGGACTGTGTTCTGTATTGGTCACTGTGATGTCTGTGGTCTAGTGGACTGTGTTCTGTATTGGTCACTGTGATGTCTTGTGTCTGTGGTCTAGTGAACACTCTCCTGTTAGAACTATATAATTTCAGTAAAGGTTTTGCATTTTGCAACCCTACTATTCAGTGTGTAGTGTTGTACAGACTACTCTGAGTGTACAAAACATTAGGAACACCTTCCTATCCTAATATTGAGTTGCACAAACCGGTGTGCCTGGTACCTACTACCCTACCCCGTTCAATGGCCTAGTGGGCTGTGTTCTGTATTGGTCACTGTGATGTCTGTGGTCTAGTGGGCTGTGTTCTGTATTGGTCACTGATGTCTGTGGTCTAGTGGGCTGTGTTCTGTATTGGTCACTGTGATGTCTGTGGTCTAGTGGACTGTGTTCTGTATTGGTCACTGTGATGTCTGTGGTCTAGTGAACTGTGTTCTCTATTGGTCACTGTGATGTCTTGTGTCTGTGGTCTAGTGGACTGTGTTCTGTATTGGTCACTGTGATGTCTAGTGGACTGTATTCTGTATTGGTCACTGTGATGTCTTGTGTCTGTGGTCTAGTGGACTGTGTTCTGTATTGGTCACTGTGATGTCTGTGGTCTAGTAGGATGTGTTCTGTATTGGTCACTGTGATGTCTGTCGTCTAGTGAACTGTGTTCTGTATTGGTCACTGTGATGTTTGTCGTCTAGTGAACTGTGTTCTGTATTGGTCACTGTGATGTCTGTTGTCTAGTGAACTGTGTTCTGTATTGGTCACTGTGATGTCTGTGGTCTAGTGGACTGTGTTCTGTATTGGTCACTGTGATGTCTGTCGTCTAGTGGACTGTGTTCTGTATTGGTCACTGATGTCTAGTGGACTGTGTTCTGTATTGGTCACTGATGTATGTGGTCTAGTGAACTGTGTTCTGTATTGGTCACTGTGATGTCTGTTGTCTAGTGAACTGTGTTCTGTATTGGTCACTGTGATGTCTGTGGTCTAGTGGACTGTGTTCTGTATTGGTCACTGTGATGTCTGTGGTCTAGTGGACTGTGTTCTGTATTGGTCACTGATGTCTGTCGTCTAGTGGACTGTGTTCTGTATTGGTCACTGATGTCTAGTGGACTGTGTTCTGTATTGGTCACTGTGATGTCTGTGGTCTAGTGGACTGTGTTCTGTATTGGTCACTGTGATGTCTGTGGTCTAGTGGACTGTGTTCTGTATTGGTCACTGATGTCTAGTGGACTGTGTTCTGTATTGGTCACTGTGATGTCTGTGGTCTAGTGGACTGTGTTCTGTATTGGTCACTGTGATGTCTTGTGTCTGTGGTCTAGTGAACACTCTCCTGTTAGAACTATATAATTTCAGTAAAGGTTTTGCATTTTGCAACCCTACTATTCAGTGTGTAGTGTTGTACAGACTACTCTGAGTGTACAAAACATTAGGAACACCTTCCTATCCTAATATTGAGTTGCACAAACCGGTGTGCCTGGTACCTACTACCCTACCCCGTTCAATGGCCCTTCAATCTTTTGTCTTGCCTATTCACCCTCTGACTGGCCCACACACACAATCCCTGTCTCAAGGCTTAACAATCCTTCAGTAACCTGTCTCCTCCCCTTCATCTAAACTGATTGAAGTGGATTTAACAAGTGACATCAATAAGGGATCATAGTTTTCACCTGGATTCACCTGGTCAGTCTATGTCATGGAAACAGCAGGTGTTCTTAATGTTGTGTGTTGACATCAGTGCTTGTTACTCCAGCAGGACTGCTTAACAGTGGAAGGGGAGGACCTGAAGCACGACTTTGAGAGACTGCAACTGGCCATGGACATGGTGGGGTTCCTGCCTGCCACACGCAAACAGTATGTATATTACACACTCACACACACGTCTGTCTGTCTTTCTCCCTCTATCCCACCGTCTTTCTCTTTCTCCCTCTATCCCTTAGTCGTTATGTCTCTATCTTGTCCCTGCTGTCTGACTCTCTCCTCTCTGTCTGGTAGGATCTTCTCTCTCTTGTCTGACTCTCTCTCTCCTCTCTGTCTGGTAGGATCTTCTCTCTGCTGTCTGACTCTCTCCTCTCTGTCTGGTAGGATCTTCTCCCTGCTGTCTGACTCTCTCCTCTCTGTCTGGTAGGATCTTCTCCCTGCTGTCTGACTCTCTCCTCTCTGTCTGGTAGGATCTTCTCCCTGCTGTCTGACTCTCTCCTCTCTGTCTGGTAGGATCTTCTCTCTGCTGTCTGACTCTCTCTCTCCTCTCTGTCTGGTAGGATCTTCTCCCTGCTGTCTGACTCTCTCCTCTCTGTCTGGTAGGATCTTCTCCCTGCTGTCTGACTCTCTCCTCTCTGTCTGGTAGGATCTTCTCCCTCTTGTCTGACTCTCTCTCTCTTCTCTGTCTGGTAGGATCTTCTCTCTGCTGTCTGACTCTCTCCTCTCTGTCTGGTAGGATCTTCTCTCTCTTGTCTGACTCTCTCCGCTCTGTCTGGTAGGATCTTCTCTCTCTTGTCTGACTCTCTCCTCTCTGTCTGGTAGGATCTTCTCTCTCTTGTCTGACTCTCTCTCCTCTCTGTCTGGTAGGATCTTCTCTCTGCTGTCTGACTCTCTCCTCTCTGTCTGGTAGGATCTTCTCCCTGCTGTCTGACTCTCTCCTCTCTGTCTGGTAGGATCTTCTCCCGGCTGTCTGACTCTCTCCTCTCTGTCTGGTAGGATCTTCTCGCTGCTGTCTGACTCTCTCCTCTCTGTCTGGTAGGATCTTCTCTCTGCTGTCTGACTCTCTCTCTCCTCTCTGTCTGGTAGGATCTTCTCCCTGCTGTCTGACTCTCTCCTCTCTGTCTGGTAGGATCTTCTCCCTGCTGTCTGACTCTCTCCTCTCTGTCTGGTAGGATCTTCTCCCTCTTGTCTGACTCTCTCTCTCTTCTCTGTCTGGTAGGATCTTCTCTCTGCTGTCTGACTCTCTCCTCTCTGTCTGGTAGGATCTTCTCTCTCTTGTCTGACTCTCTCCTCTCTGTCTGGTAGGATCTTCTCTCTCTTGTCTGACTCTCTCCTCTCTGTCTGGTAGGATCTTCTCTCTCTTGTCTGACTCTCTCCTCTCTGTCTGGTAGGATCTTCTCTCTGCTGTCTGACTCTCTCCTCTCTGTCTGGTAGGATCTTCTCTCTGCTGTCTGACTCTCTCCTATCTGTCTGGTAGGATCTTCTCACTGCTGTCTGACTCTCTCCTCTCTGTCTGGTAGGATCTTCTCTCTGCTGTCTGACTCTCTCCTCTCTGTCTGGTAGGATCTTCTCTCTGCTGTCTGACTCTCTCCTCTCTGTCTGGTAGGATCTTCTCCCTGCTGTCTGACTCTCTCCTCTCTGTCTGGTAGGATCTTCTCTCTGCTGTCTGACTCTCTCCTCTCTGTCTGGTAGGATCTTCTCCCTGCTGTCTGACTCTCTCCTCTCTGTCTGGTAGGATCTTCTCCCTGCTGTCTGACTCTCTCCTCTCTGTCTGGTAGGATCTTCTCTCTGCTGTCTGACTCTCTCTCTTCTCTGTCTGGTAGGATCTTCTCTCTGCTGTCTGACTCTCTCCTCTCTGTCTGGTAGGATCTTCTCCCTGCTGTCTGACTCTCTCCTCTCTGTCTGGTAGGATCTTCTCTCTGTTGTCTGACTCTCTCCTCTCTGTCTGGTAGGATCTTCTCTCTCTTGTCTGACTCTCTCCTCTCTGTCTGGTAGGATCTTCTCTCTGCTGTCTGACTCTCTCCTCTCTGTCTGGTAGGATCTTCTCTCTGCTGTCTGACTCTCTCCTCTCTGTCTGGTAGGATCTTCTCCCTGCTGTCTGACTCTCTCCTCTCTGTCTGGTAGGATCTTCTCCCTGCTGTCTGACTCTCTCCTCTCTGTCTGGTAGGATCTTCTCCCTGCTGTCTGACTCTCTCCTCTCTGTCTGGTAGGATCTTCTCCCTGCTGTCTGACTCTCTCCTCTCTGTCTGGTAGGATCTTCTCCCTCTTGTCTGACTCTCTCTCTCTTCTCTGTCTGGTAGGATCTTCTCTCTGCTGTCTGACTCTCTCCTCTCTGTCTGGTAGGATCTTCTCTCTCTTGTCTGACTCTCTCCTCTCTGTCTGGTAGGATCTTCTCTCTCTTGTCTGACTCTCTCCTCTCTGTCTGGTAGGATCTTCTCTCTCTTGTCTGACTCTCTCCTCTCTGTCTGGTAGGATCTTCTCTCTGCTGTCTGACTCTCTCCTCTCTGTCTGGTAGGATCTTCTCTCTGCTGTCTGACTCTCTCCTCTCTGTCTGGTAGGATCTTCTCCCTGCTGTCTGACTCTCTCCTCTCTGTCTGGTAGGATCTTCTCTCTGCTGTCTGACTCTCTCCTCTCTGTCTGGTAGGATCTTCTCTCTGCTGTCTGACTCTCTCCTCTCTGTCTGGTAGGATCTTCTCCCTGCTGTCTGACTCTCTCCTCTCTGTCTGGTAGGATCTTCTCCCTGCAGTCTGACTCTCTCCTCTCTGTCTGGTAGGATCTTCTCCCTGCTGTCTGACTCTCTCCTCTCTGTCTGGTAGGATCTTCTCCCTGCTGTCTGACTCTCTCCTCTCTGTCTGGTAGGATCTTCTCTCTGCTGTCTGACTCTCTCTCTCCTCTCTGTCTGGTAGGATCTTCTCTCTGCTGTCTGACTCTCTCCTCTCTGTCTGGTAGGATCTTCTCTCTGCTGTCTGACTCTCTCCTCTCTGTCTGGTAGGATCTTCTCCCTGCTGTCTGACTCTCTCCTCTCTGTCTGGTAGGATCTTCTCTCTGCTGTCTGACTCTCTCCTCTCTGTCTGGTAGGATCTTCTCCCTGCTGTCTGACTCTCTCCTCTCTGTCTGGTAGGATCTTCTCTCTGCTGTCTGACTCTCTCCTCTCTGTCTGGTAGGATCTTCTCCCTGCTGTCTGACTCTCTCCTCTCTGTCTGGTAGGATCTTCTCCCTGCTGTCTGACTCTCTCCTCTCTGTCTGGTAGGATCTTCTCTCTGCTGTCTGACTCTCTCTCTCCTCTCTGTCTGGTAGGATCTTCTCTCTGCTGTCTGACTCTCTCCTCTCTGTCTGGTAGGATCTTCTCTCTGCTGTCTGACTCTCTCTCTCCTCTCTGTCTGGTAGGATCTTCTCTCTGCTGTCTGACTCTCTCCTCTCTGTCTGGTAGGATCTTCTCCCTGCTGTCTGACTCTCTCCTCTCTGTCTGGTAGGATCTTCTCTCTCTTGTCTGACTCTCTCCTCTCTGTCTGGTAGGATCTTCTCCCTGCTGTCTGACTCTCTCCTCTCTGTCTGGTAGGATCTTCTCCCTGCTGTCTGACTCTCTCCTCTCTGTCTGGTAGGATCTTCTCTCTGCTGTCTGACTCTCTCCTCTCTGTCTGGTAGGATCTTCTCTCTGCTGTCTGACTCTCTCCTCTCTGTCTGGTAGGATCTTCTCCCTGCTGTCTGACTCTCTCCTCTCTGTCTGGTAGGATCTTCTCCCTGCTGTCTGACTCTCTCCTCTCTGTCTGGTAGGATCTTCTCTCTCTTGTCTGACTCTCTCCTCTCTGTCTGGTAGGATCTTCTCCCTGCTGTCTGACTCTCTCCTCTCTGTCTGGTAGGATCTTCTCTCTCTTGTCTGACTCTCTCCTCTCTGTCTGGTAGGATCTTCTCCCTGCTGTCTGACTCTCTCTTCTCTGTCTGGTAGGATCTTCTCTCTGCTGTCTGACTCTCTCCTCTCTGTCTGGTAGGATCTTCTCTCTGCTGTCTGACTCTCTCTCTTCTCTGTCTGGTAGGATCTTCTCTCTGCTGTCTGACTCTCTCCTCTCTGTCTGGTAGGATCTTCTCCCTGCTGTCTGACTCTCTCCTCTCTGTCTGGTAGGATCTTCTCTCTCTTGTCTGACTCTCTCCTCTCTGTCTGGTAGGATCTTCTCCCTGCTGTCTGACTCTCTCTTCTCTGTCTGGTAGGATCTTCTCTCTGCTGTCTGACTCTCTCCTCTCTGTCTGGTAGGATCTTCTCCCTGCTGTCTGACTCTCTCTCTTCTCTGTCTGGTAGGATCTTCTCTCTGCTGTCTGACTCTCTCCTCTCTGTCTGGTAGGATCTTCTCCCTGCTGTCTGACTCTCTCCTCTCTGTCTGGTAGGATCTTCTCCCTGCTGTCTGACTCTCTCCTCTCTGTCTGGTAGGATCTTCTCCCTGCTGTCTGACTCTCTCCTCTCTTGTCTGGTAGGATCCTCTCCCTGCTGTCTGACTCTCTCTCCTCTCTGTCTGGTAGGATCTTCTCTCTCTTGTCTGACTCTCTCCTCTCTGTCTGGTAGGATCTTCTCTCTCTTGTCTGACTCTCTCCTCTCTTGTCTGGTAGGATCCTCTCCCTGCTGTCTGACTCTCTCTCTTCTCTGTCTGGTAGGATCTTCTCTCTCTTGTCTGACTCTCTCTCTCCTCTCTGTCTGGTAGGATCTTCTCTCTCTTGTCTGACTCTCTCTCCTGTCTGTCTGGTAGGATCTTCTCTCTCTTGTCTGACTCTCTCTCTCCTCTCTGTCTGGTAGGATCTTCTCCCTGCTGTCTGACTCTCTCCTCTCTGTCTGGTAGGATCTTCTCCCTGCTGTCTGACTCTCTCCTCTCTGTCTGGTAGGATCTTCTCCCTGCTGTCTGACTCTCTCCTCTCTGTCTGATAGGATCTTCTCTCTGCTGTCTGCTATCCTCTACCTGGGCAACATCCTCTACAAGAAGAAGACCTACAGAGATGACTCCATAGACATCTGTAACCCAGATGTGCTGCCTACCATCTCAGAGCTGCTCCAGGTGAACCTCCATGTCTATTGGTCATCCATCCATCTATTCATTCATTCATTTGTGAATTTATCAGTCTGTCCGTACATCCGTCATCCATCCATCCATTGATTCATCCGTCCTGCCATTCATCCAATCATTCAGCATCGTTTCAGGTACGCTACGACAGTTATTAGTTTGAGGGCTGTTCTCAGGTCTGTAATGTTATCAACTTCAGTAGAGGCTTTAGTTATGGCTGAAAGAGAAACTCCATCTTTTTATAATTCCGTGACCAAGTAGAGAGGGTGTTAACATGTGTTTTTCAAAAGATATGTGTATTCAATTTCCTCAGCGCAGGTTTACAGACAGACACAGAGACGTGAACACTGTACACACGGACATTCATTCTTGACATGTTGAACTATTTGGCAACTGTGAAAGAAACATGATATAGTCATTTATGAGCTGCAGTCAATGTGTTGAATTCTCAGTATTTTCATGGCTTTAATGAATGAGCTGCAGTCAATGTGTTGAATTCTCAGTATTTTCATGGCTCTAATGAATGAGCTGCAGTCAATGTGTTGAATTCTCAGTATTTTCATGGCTCTAATGAATGAGCTGCAGTCAATGTGTTGAATTCTCAGTATTTTCATGGCTCTAATGAATGAGCTGCAGTCAATGTGTTGAATTCTCAGTATTTTCATGGCTCTAATGAATGAGCTGCAGTCAATGTGTTGAATTCTCAGTATTTTCATGGCTCTAATGAATGAGCTGCAGTCAATGTGTTGAATTCTCAGTATTTTCATGGCTCTAATGAATGAGAACAGCTGAAAGATTAGCCCGAGTATGTGACTCAGGGTAGTTACAACAGAACGTTGTTAGTCACTCACTGTCTATCCTCCAGTTTGAATGAGAACAGCTGAAAGATTAGCCCGAGTATGTGACTCAGGGTAGTTACAACAGAACGTTGTTAGTCACTCACTGTCTATCCTCCAGTTTGGAGACGAGGAAAATGTAGTCTGAAATGAGTTCACATGCAGCGTATAATTTGATCGTTCTTCATTTTGCGCCGTATTTGGCTTCTTGATGATTTTCAACACTGAGATGTTTTTTGGAGACCGGGACGATGCAAAGACTAGAGCCCACGACTGCCAGAGTCGTGTTTAACACACAGCACGCACATAAACGTTTTTAATTCAACTATTATAGACTATCCACAATAATCACATTATTGTGTGCGTACAACCGGACTCTGTAAATACATGGTGGCCGGGCCCACATGAGCCCCGTCAGCGCCAACACAACACACTGAGCCTCGTGCTTCTACACCTGCATTGCTTGCTGTTTGGGGTTTTAGGCTGGGTTTCTGTACAGCACTTTGAGATATCAGCTGATGTACGAAGGGCTATATAAATACATTTGATTTGATTTGAGCCGGTCATATTGGACCAACACGATTAGACAAGGGGCTTGTTCCAGTTCTGAGGAACGTAAGTGGGAGACAGAACATCAACAGAACCGATGGTGTTGAAAGTGTGGCAGATGTGTGAACTGGACAGAACCAGAGAAAACTGGTTTCAGAACAGAAGAGGTCTGTAGAATAACTGTTTATACTTCTTCTCAGAACTTGTTTATGTGCTCAGAAGAGCGTCTTTATTTTTGGGTTCATCGCATCGTTCTCCTTAAAGGAGATATGTTGTACCCTGTTCACATGACTGAACTGATCCAAGCCATTCCATGTGACGCTGTACTGTGGCCTGGTTATACATCCACCGTGCTGAAACCATGCTGAACCCCTGTTGAAACCATGTTGGAACCATGTTGGAACCATGTTGGAACCATGCTGAAACCATGCTGAAACCATGTTGGAACCATGTTGGAACCATGTTGGAACCATGCTGGAACCATGCTGGAACCCTGCTGGAACCATGTTGGAACCATGCTGGAACCCTGCTGGAACCATGTTGGAACCCTGCTGAAACCATGCTGGAACCATGTTGGAACCATGCTGGAACCCTGCTGGAACCATGTTGGAACCATGCTGGAACCATGCTGGAACCCTGCTGGAACCATGTTGGAACCCTGCTGGAACCCTGCTGGAACCATGCTGGAACCCTGCTGGAACAATGTTGGAACCAGGCTGAAACCATGTTGTAACCCTGCTGGAACCATGATGGAACCATGATGGAACCATGCTGGAACCATGTTGAAACCATGTTGGAACCCTGCTGGAACCATGCTGGAACCATGCTGGAACCATGTTGGAACCATGTTGGAACCATGCTGGAACCATGCTGGAACAGTACTGTTTCAGCATACTGTTCAGATCAGCTCGATAGTGAGAGAAAAAGCATTGTAATTTTTTGTAGTTCCAGTAGTC
>NC_092150.1:8804821-8859821 GCF_045791955.1 Oncorhynchus clarkii lewisi
TGTCTCACGTTTCTATCACAGTGCTAACAAACACACACAAGTACCTCGTGGGATTGGGCTTGCAATAGACACGCCCACAGCTCCTACACCCTGTGCCCTGGTTCACCTCCTAAACCACAACACCTACACCCTGTGCCCTGATTCACCTCCTAAACCACAGCACCTACACCCTGTGCCCTGCTCAGCTATGGACTCTAACAACACATTATAACTCTCTCAGCTATGGACTCTAACAACACATTATAACTCTCTCAGCTATGGACTCTAACAACACATTATAACTCTCTCAGCTATGGACTCTAACAACACATTATAACTCTCTCAGCTATGGACTCTAAAAACACATTATAACTCTCTCAGCTATGGACTCTAACAACACATCACTTCCATTGTGGTTTCTCAGCGATGGCCTCTGAGCACTAATACTGGCAGCCAACTGAGAATTTCTCTCACCATCATGTAGTATGTCATTGTCACAGGCATATTATGGTGCTGTGCTTTAAAGACGGAAGGAGAGCTCCATCAATTGTCATTAGCTGTTATAGGACACGGACGTTAAAACCTACATAACACTGTCATATCCATGACACAACCGCTACTTATGCACACTGACATTAAAACATACATAACACTGTCATATCCATGACACAACCCCTACTTATGCACACTGACATTAAAACCTACATAACACTGTCATACCCATGACACAACCCCTACTTATGCACACTGACATTAAAACCTACATAACACTGTCATATCCATGACACAACCCCTACTTATGCACACTGACATTTAAAACCTACATAACACTGTCATATCCATGATACAACCCCTACTTATGCACACTGACGTTAAAACCTACATAACACTGTCATATCCATGACACAACCGCTACTTATGCACACTGACATTTAAAACCTACATATATATATTTGTATGGGAGGGAGTGGGAATAACAAGTGGGAGGGGAATAACATAATTTCCCCTCCCACTTCTAAAAGTGCCCATGGACAAAACAATGACCAAAGTGTGTCAGAAAGCCTGACAACTATGCCCTCGGGGGTATTATGCAGAAAGGGGAACTGTTTTTTTTAAAAAATTTTAAGGCAGTCGTTTTGTGCCACCAGTGAGGAACATGTGACTCATGTGACCGTGTGATGTGAGAACGCACATGTTCGCCACGTGTTCCGGGTCAGTTGGGAGTAGAAGCACCGTGGAGGGAAATAGTGGGGTTTCTCAATGCTCTGGTACTGTAGACACAGTGGCATGCTAATCAAATAAGGCAGGGTTTGCTGCCTTAATAAAGCTAGAATCTGCAGTTTAAACCAGTTTTGTTTTGCTAATCAAATAAAGCAGGGTTTTCTGCCTTAATAAAGCTAGAATCTGCAGTTTAAACCAGTTTTGTTTTGCTAATCAAATAAAGCAGGGTTTTCTGCCTTAATAAAGCTAGAATCTGCAGTTTAAACCAGTTTTGTTTTGCTAATCAAATAAAGCAGGGTTTTCTGCCTTAATAAAGCTAGAATCTGCAGTTTAAACCAGTTTTGTTTTGCACGGCCCAGCCAGATTATTATTTTTGGATAGGCATTTTTTTCTACTTGTTTATTACATTTATTTTGAGATGTGTATCACCGTATATTATTTTGTAAAACAATCGTTTTATACTAGTGCATAGTACTCGGAGCAACCTCATTTAAATATACAAATAATGACCCATCCCAGCATATTCAAATAAGACGGTAACTTCAGACCAGTTTCCAACAACATAAAACTCATCTTCAGACCCACTTTAATCTCGATGGGCAAACAAACCTATATTTAATGTTACCATTTATACCAGGGCAGGCAGTAGTACTATAAAAAGGTACCTTACCTTCTAGTAGACGTATCAATAAGTCGTGACCTACATCACAAGGTGCAGACGGCGAGGCTTTGAGTTGAATATGTTGATGATTTCATCACAATCCAATGGATCTGTCAGTTGACGCTCTAAAGACAGCAAACTGAAGTGGTTCAGCTGGGCCCTTGTCACTGATGTGTGAAGACAATGTTTTATCCTAGTTGTTGTTGAGAAAAGTCTCTCCACGCTGCATGATGTCATTGGAAGTGTGACAATGATCATTAACAGAGAGTTTATATAAGGGAAAATATCATCAGGGCAGCTGTCGAGTACACTCATTATGGAGGAAAAGTCACTATTTCCCATGTTCATTTTGCAACTCAACTGCTGAATAAAAACAGTGAATTCCGCATCCTCACTTGATGTTGCATAATGATCGCATGTGGTCTTCAGCTGCTCTTTAAGGCCGCAGGTTTGGGATTCTTTGGGAAAGGAGGCTGCCGCTTGCATGATCCCATATGGGTCTTCTTGAGATCAACTCAGTAATCTGTCGGTCTTGAATATTGTTCCAAAGTTGCCTCAGGTCACTGTCACTCTTGATGCTGGATGTTTTCCATAATGAAATTGTGACTGTCTGCCACTTTTACAGTCAGTTTTCGCTGCCGTGATGTCGTCACATACCAATTACTAATATCATTCTTAATCATCATCTCTTCAGTTAGCTTGAGAACTTTATCAAAGTCTCCCCCTGAGTTCTCTGAACGTAGAAAAGCTGCTTTTGAGGATTTTGCTTTTGAGGATTTCAATTAAACCAATCCCTTCATCGCAAAATCACTAAATGTCAAAACAATTTACTAAATGTGACTAACAGGAATAAAAACGTCTTGTTCTGGATTTGTTGTAAGAGGTCATCGGCTTCTAATTTGTTTCGTCCACAAGCCTCTGAAAATTCTGCAAGAACCTCTAAAAATGACATCTAGTGTTAACAGCACTTTACTCACAGATCCTGACTTTGAACTCCAATGTGGATCTTTCTAGATCGATACATGAGTCTAATGGGGATGCAACTCTTTCTGTACTTCTATGAATCCAGCTCTGCAAGAGCGATGGGTAACGATGCTTTGAGGGTGGCTGTTGTCGATTTGTGCAGAGGGTCCCTGGTTCGAGCCCAGGTAGAGGAGAGAAGAGGGACAGAAGCAAAACGGTTACACTGACATGACTGAAGCGCCATCGACATAAAAACCCACACAGTGGGATCCAACTCCAGGGGTTCCAACACTAAGTATTCTCAGAGAAATTCCTTGTGCAGATAAATCAACGGTTTCATTAAACCCAACAGCTCTTTTCTTTAATCATTCCAGCATGAATGTATTGGACACACACAGCAATAAGTTCTTGTTTAGATTGATCTTTATATTCATCTGCTAGTTTGGCAAAATACGTGGAAGACGCAGAATGAACTTCATCTTTTATCCTCCACAGTAACAACGATGCTGCAACTCGTTCTGAATTCCGGGGCTCATAAGCGTGGCATTGCGAGGTAGCTCATTAAGCCTGTTTTTGTATTTCTGAGTCATACTTTGAGATGAAATTGAAGGTCATACCACCTTGAAGAGAAGCAGTGTGACTTTGCCGTTTATCATACTTGAAGGGAATGTTGCTAGCTTTGGTTGACAGGCTGGTTCATCAATGGCAGACAAATCTGTCGGTCAATCAATAACGAGAGGAGACGGTGGGGTAGGCAAGCATGCCTGGCTCAACGTGGCATTGGCAGTTGTGATGGCGATTGTGGTTGTGTCTATCCTGGCGCCACCTGTTAATGTCTCATTCTGGAAGCTATCGGTATATTGATCCAAATTATTCTCAGACAAACGCACATTTTCCTCCAGATGTCTTTTTTTGAAAACCCCAGTGATGGACATTTTGGTTTGCCATTGCTAGAACTACTAAATTACCGTAGCTGGTGAGTCACTTCGAGTAAACTAGCGTGGTAGAGCGTGCTAGCTTATGCGCTATCCACATGACGTTGCCAGGTTTTTCATGTAAACCACCGTATGATTTAAATAAAAATGTAACCAATAGTTGGAAGCAAACTTGATTGTCGCGGACTATTTCTTTGTTACATTATATTAATTAATAAACATTAATAATAATCCATTTATTTTAAAAATGTAATAAAATATTACAAATCAAAATGTATATTGAATTATAATAGTAACTTTTTTGGGGGGATCAAACCTACCCGTGGCTACGCCGTTGCACCTGAGGCACCGGGTCAACACCGGGTCAGCACCGGGTCAACACCGGGTCAGCACCGGGTCAACACCGGAACAGCACCGGGTCAACACCGGGTCAACACCGGGTCAACACCGGAACAGCACCGGGTCAGCACCGGGTCAACACCGGAACAGCACCGGGTCAACACCGGGTCAACACCGGGTCAGCACCGGGTCAACACCGGGTCAACACCGGGTCAACACCGGGTCAGCACCGGGTCAACACCGGAACAGCACCGGGTCAACACCGGGTCAACACCGGGTCAACACCGGGTCAGCACCGGGTCAGCACCGGGTCAACACCGGGTCAACACCGGGTCAACACCGGGTCAGCACCGGGTCAGCACCGGGTCAACACCGGCAAAATGAACTCGACCATGGACAAGTGGACACCCCGCCTCTGTTTTTGTAACCACTCTCAAATTCATAGAGCTATGGATGCAAGGACTGACCATCCAAGATATCAACATGTGCGTTTTAACCATGCTATACACAGTGTATGTTTACGTTCACGTTTTGTTTACAAGCATTGGAGCCAAACAAGCCTATATGTTGGGTCCAGATTGTAAACTGTCATGGTCAAAACATATAGATTCTATGGTTGTAGAGACGGGAAGAGGTCTGTCTGTAGTAAAGAGATGCTCTGCTTGTTTGACACCACACAAAGCAGGTCCTGCAGGTTCTAGTTTTATCTTCTCTTGATTATCACCCAGTCATATGGTCAAGTCCTGTAGGCTCTAGTTTTATCTAATCTTGATTATTGTCCAGTCATATTGTCAAGTCCTGTAGTCTCTAGTTTTATCTTATCTTGATTATTGTCCAGTCATATTGTCAAGTCCTGTAGTCTCTAGTTTTATCTTATCTTGATTATTGTCCAGTCATATGGTCAAGTCCTGTAGGCTCTAGTTTTATCTTCTCTTGATTATTGTCCAGTCATATGGTCAAGTGCTGCAAAGAAATACCTAGTTAAGCTGCAGCTGTCCCAGAACAGAGCAGCACATCTTGCTCTTCATTGTAATCAGAGGACTGATATAAATACTATTCATGCCAGACTCTCTTCAATAAGAGTTGAGGAGAGACTGACTGTGTCACTTCTTTTTTTTAATAAGAAACATTCATGTGTTAGAAATTCCAAATGGTTTGCCTAGTCAACTTACACACAGCTCTGACACACACACACACACTTACCCCACCAGACATGCCACCAGGGGTCTTTACACAGTCCCCAAATCCAGAATAAATTCAAGAAAGCAGTATTATATAGAGCCATTATTGCATGGAACTTTCATCCCGTCACATATTGCTCACATGAACAGCAGACCTGGTTTAAAAAAACAGATGAAGCAACACCTCACGGCACAACGCCTCTTCCCTATTTGACATAGTTTTTGTGTACAGTCGTGGCCAAAAGTTTTGAGAATGACACAAATATACATTTTCACAAAGTTTGCTGCTTCAGTGTCTTTAGATATTTTTTTGTCAGATGTTACTATGGAAAACTTGAAGTACAATTACATGCATTTCATAAGTGTCCAAGGCTTTTATTGACAATTACATGAAGTTGATCAAAGAGTCAATATTTGCAGTGTTGACCCTGCAATCCGCCCTGGCATGCTGTCAATTAACTTCTGGGCCACATCCTGACTGATGGCAGCCCATTCTTGCATAATCAATGCTTGGAGTTTGTCAGAGTTTGTGGGTTTTTGTTTGTCCACCCGCCTCTTGAGGATTGACCACAAGTTCTCAATGGGATTAAGGTCTGGGGAGTTTCCTGGCCATGGACCCAAAATGTCGATGTTTTGTTCCCCGAGCCACTTAGGTATCACTTTTGCCTTATGGCAAGGTGCTCCATCATGCTGGAAAAGGCATTGTTCGTCACCAAACTGTTCCTGGATGGTTGGGAGGAGTTGCTCTCGGAGGATGTGTTGGTACCCTTCTTTATTCATGGCTGTGTTCTTAGGCAAATTTGTGAGTGAGTCCACTCCCTTGGCTGAGAAGCAACCCCACACATGAATGGTCTCAGGATGCTTTACTGTTGGCATGACACAAGACTGATGGTAGCACTCACCTTGTCTTCTCCGGACAAGCTTTTTTTCCGGATGCCCCAAAGATTCGGAAAGGGGATTCATCAGAGAAAATGACTTTACCCCAGTCCTCAGCAGTCCAATCCCTGTACCTTTTGCAGAATATCAGTCTGTCCCTGATGTTTTTCCTGGAGAGAAGTGGCTTCTTTGCTGCCCTTCTTGACACCAGGCGATCCTCCAAAAGTATTTGCCTCACTGTGCATGCAGATGCACTCACACCTGCCTGCTGCCATTCCTGAGCAAGCTCTGTACTGGTGGTGCCCCGATCCCACCGCTGAATCAACTTTAGGAGACGGTCCTGGCGTTTGCTGGACTTTCTTGGGCACCCTGAAGCCTTCTTCACAACAATTGAACCACTTTCCTTGAAGTTCTTAATGATCCAATAAATGGTTGATTTAGGTGCAATCTTACTGGCAGCAATATCCTTGCCTGTGAAGCCCTTTTTGTGCAAAGCAATGATGACTGCATGTGTTTCCTTGCAGGTAACCATGGTTGACAGAGGAAGAACAATGATTCCAAGCACCACCCTCCTTTTGAAGCTTCCAGTCTGTTATTCGAACTCAATCAGCATGACAGAGTGATCTCCAGCCTTGTCCTCGTCAACACTCACACCTGTGTTAACGAGAGAATCACTGACATGCCAGCTGGTCCTTTTGTGGCAGGGCTGAAATGCAGTGGAAATGTTTTTTGGGGATTCAGTTCATTTGCATGGCAAAGAGGGACTTTGCAATTAATTGCAATTCATCTGATCACTCTTCATAACATTCTGGTGTATATACAAATTGCCATCATACAAACTGAGGTAGCAGACTTTGTGAGAATGTATATTTGTGTCATTCTCAAAACTTTTGGCCACGACTGTATGTTTTGAATGTAGACTACGTGTGCCATTTTTTAATTTATGTAGTTTTGTCCTTGTGCTGTTCTTTTCTATTAACTAACGATTCTAGATTTAACGGGATAGGTCACCTGATTCTAGATTTAACGGGATAGGTCACCTGATTCTAGATTTAACGGGATAGGTCACCTGATTCTAGATTTAACGGGATAGGTCACCTGATTCTAGATTTAACGGGATAGGTCAGCTGATTCTAGATTTAACGGGATAGGTCACCTGATTCTAGATTTAACGGGATAGGTCACCTGATTCTAGATTGAACGGGATAGGTCACCTGATTCTAGATTTAACGGGATAGGTCAGCTGATTCTAGATTTAACGGGATAGGTCACCTGATTCTAGATTTAACGGGATAGGTCACCTGATTCTAGATTTAACGGGATAGGTCACCTGATTCTAGATTTAACGGGATAGGTCACGTGATTTGCATGTTTGTTTTTTTACATCTACTTAGTTATGCAATTCATTTATAGACCGGAGTGTCGTCAACTGAAGATTAGGATTAGTTTACTTGGCTAAGAGATACGCATTAGCATTAGCACTACTGTAAAACAATGGGAGTGATATAGGTGCTAGCACTTTCTTAAAAGTCAACTCAAAAACGACTAACATAAGCAGTAAATATCTACGCCCTTCAGAACATAGTATAGTATCAATTTCAATATATTCCCTGGTTTTCCAGAAATCCTGGTTGGAGGATTTTCCTGTTTTTTTACCTTCTGATTCTGGGGACCCTCCAACTGGGAGGTAAAACCAGGGAATGTATTTATTGTGTCTTATTATTATGTATTGCTTATTATTTATTGTGTTTATTGTGTTATATTGTCTAACAGTATCATACCATGCGTGAACTGTCTGTCACCAATCATCATCTATTCGTAAAAATCCAAATAACTTCACAGATCTTCATTGTAAAGGTTTCCCACTGTTTCCCATGCTTGTTCAATGAACCATAAACAATTAATGAACATGCCCCTGTGGAACGGTCGTTAAGACACTAACAGCTTACAGACGGTAGGCAATTAAAGTCAGAGTTATGAAAACTTAGGACACTAAAAGAGGCCTTTCTACTGACTCTGAAAATACAGCCAAAGAAAGATGCCCAGGGTCCCTGCTCATCTGTGTGAACGTGCCTTAGGCACGCTGCAAGGAGGCATGAGGACTACAGATGTGACCAGGGCAATAAATTGCCATGTCTGTACTCTGAGACGCCTAAGACAGTGCTACAGGGAGACAGGACGGACAGTTGATCGTCCTCGCAATGGCAGACCACGTGTAACAACACCTGCACAGGATCGGTACATCCAAACATCACACCTGCGGTACAGGTACAGGATGGCAACAACAACTGCCCGAGTTACACCAGGAACACACAATCCCTCCATCAGTGCTCAGACTGTCCGCAATAGGCTGAGAGAGGCTGGACTGAGGGCTTGTAGGCCTGTTGTAAGACAGGTCCTCACCAGACATCACTGGCAACAACGTTGTCTATGGGCACAAACCCACCATCGCTGGACCAGACAGGACTGGCAAAAAGTGCTCTTCACTGACGAGTCGCGGTATTGTCTCACCAGGGGTGATGGCCGGATTTGTGTTTATCGTCGCAGGAATGAGCGTTACACCGAGGCCTGTACTCTGGAGTGGCATCGATTTGGAGGTGGAGGGTCCATCATGGTCTGGGGGCGGTGTGTCACAGTATCATCTGACTGAGCTTGTCTTTGAAGGCAAAATCTCAACACTGCGTTACAGGGAAGACATCCTCCTCCCTCATGTGGTACCCTTCCTGCAGGCTCATCCTGACATGAACCTCCAGCATGACAATGCCACCAGCCATACTGCTCGTTCTGTGTGTGATTTCCTGCAAGACAAGAATGTCAGTGTTCTGCCATGGCCAGCAAAGAGCCCAGATCTCAATCCCATTGAACATGCCTGGGACCTGTTGGATCGGAAGGTGAGGGCTAGGGCCATTCCCCCCCAGAAATGTCCGGGAACATGCAGGTGCCTTGGTGGAAGAGTGGGGTAACATCTCACAGCAAGAACTGGCAAATCTGGTGCAGTGCATGAGGAGGATATGCACTGCAGTACTTTATGCAGCTGGTGGCCACAACAGATACTGACTGTTACTGTTGATTTTTGCCCCCCCCTTTCTTCAGGAACACATTATTCAATTTCTGTTAGTCACATGTCTGTGGAACTTGTTCAGTTTATGTCTCAGTTGTTGAATCTTGTTATGTTCACACAAATATTTACACATGTTTAAGTGTGCTGAAAATAAATGCTGTTGACAGTGAGAGGAGGTTTCTTTTTTTTTTGCTGAGTTAATATGTTTACTAGACTGTGTTGTCGTGTGAGCAGCACTTCAGGGAATGCTAGTTGGTTGTAGCGTCGACTGATGCATGAATGGTAATATGACTGGCTCGGACACCCTGTTTCCTGTTGGGGCAGAACAGGAAGAGAGAGTGGAGCTGTGTCAGATGGTGGAGATGATAGACTAGATCCTCTGGCCGGACCTCAGGGTCCCAGGAGGGCTAGGCTAGGTTGAGCTAGTAGTATTGAGTGATGCAACTGTGGCAGTAACACAGTTCCAGGTTCAGTTTTGACTCGGTCTGTGTCACAGCCATTGTTACAATGGGAATTTGAAAAGCTGACTCCAAACCAGTGCTCCAGTGCCTTAGAGCACATCTCCCAATTGCTTGATTGAGAAATGTATTAACATAACAGCAGAGAAGATTTTAAAGTCCTGTTACCATGCAGAACCAACCAATCAGTGAGCAGTTTGACACCCAGTTGGGGATTACCAGGAAGTATGAAATTAAATCAGATTAGTTCCCCCCTCAAATGCAGCTGTTTACAGTACAGACCATTATAAAGACAATTTTAAAGACCATTGTAAAGACTATTTTAAAGACTATTTTAAAGACCATTGTAAAGACCATTGTAAAGACCATTGTAAAGACCATTGTAAAGACTATTTTAAATACCATTTTAAATACCATTTTAAATACCATTTTAAAGACCATTATAAAGACCATTTTAAAGACTATTTTAAAGACTATTTTAAAGACCATTATAAATACTATTATAAAAACCATTACGAAGACCATTATAAAGGAGGTAACTGACAAAAATAGCTGTTAGCCGCTAGCTAGCTGTCTGTCTGTCTGTCTGTCTGTCTGTCTGTTCTGCTCTATACAATAAGCTAACTGTGTCAGTCAGAAAGGGGGAGGGTTGTTGTTATCTAGACTGGCTGACCTGTGTCCTTGAACTTGTCTTTGAAGGTGAAGGAGGAGATGCTGTTCGAGGCTCTGACCACCAGGAAGACGGTGACTGTGGGAGAGAGGCTGATCGTTCCGTACAAACTGGCCGAGGTGAGCGCGACATTTCCCGCTCTGCTTACGATAACAAACACTACCACAACAACAAAATATAATAACACAACTGTACCGCACCATACAGACGGCTTTGAACCCTATCTGACCCCAAAGTGACATCACCACGGCCTCAGACCTTCAGAACTCTCCTACAGAATCATTTATAGAGTTCTGTTTATGAACTCTCCTTTTTTGTTTGTATTTGCTTTCCTGACGCCAAAACTCAAAAGGCTTTTGTAGTCAATGGGGGGGGAGGGTGTACATTCAAAGATTGTCTATTATATTGACAAGACTGTCAAGTGACCACTCCAACAATGGAAATACATGTCCTCAAAGATGGGAGGCAGGCGGGATGGAAGGAGGCGAGATCAGGTGGAACCATTCTAGCCAATGAGAGGGCAAGATATGCGTGTGAACAACAGGCCATCGATAGATAGAGGACTCATCTTTGTGTTTGTACCATTATAGCGTCTGTGACAGCATGGGCAGTGCCTTTGATGCTATCTCCATTTTTCAATTTTAAAGTCAGTTTTCTTCTTCTTCATTGGCTAATTGCTCCCAACTCATAGGAATCCCCACCCAGTTGACTACTTTAAAATGGTGGAAGCCCTCAATGGCAATGTCCATGCTAAAACAGGTTATAAAGCTAAAACAGGTTATAAAGCTAAAACAGGTTATAACTCCAATATGAAGTAGTTTTATTTTTTCTTCCAAAGTTGACCGAATGCCACGTGCGTACACTTATATCAGTGCATTTCTAACAACCTAAACGTTACGAAACTTCTATTGCATCAAATAAGCCCCATGTAGCAAATTAGCAATTACTTTTATCGTTGACCAAATTTGACACTCATTGACCACCAAAAATTCATCATTTTGGGGGCTTATTTTCGAGAACAGATTTTGGGCAGAGTAAAACCTCCCGTGTGGCTCAGTTGGTAAAACCTCCCATGTGGCTTAGTTGGTAGAGCATTACACTTGCATCGCCAGGGTTGTGGGTTTGATTCCCAAGAGTGGACCTTCCTACTGTAAGTCGCTCTGGATAAGAGTGTCTGCTAAATGACTTAAAATGTCAAATCCCAAAAGGCCTCAAGAAAGCAAAACCGAGTGGCTTTGTTTGGTTGCAGAATGCATCAGCGGCCAGGGATTGTGAGGGGCAGTCTCAGGAGGATTTGTTCTGGCCCCGCTGCCTCAGGGTTGTGTTGTTGGTGCTGTCTTCCTCTGTGACTTCCTGTTTCCTGTGAGGTTTACTAATGTGGCATGTTTCAGTCTGTTTTCTTCTGTTTTGTGCATAATGAACACGGCCCAGGTCAATTTAATAACTAACATTAGCTATCAACGGTTTCCTACGAGTTCCTGTTTTCTTCTGTTTTGTGCATAATGAATACGGACGGCCCAGGTCAATTTAATAACTAACATTAGCTATCAACGGTTTCCTACGAGTTCCTGTTTTCTTCTGTTTTGTGCATAATGAACACGGCCCAGGTCAATTTAATAACTAACATTAGCTATCAACGGTTTCCTACGAGTTCCTGTTTTCTTCTGTTTTCTGCATAATGAACACGGCCCAGGTCAATTTAATAACTAACATTAGCTATCAACGGTTTCATACGAGTTCCTGTTTTCGCTGTCTGTCTTTGACTGGAATATACAGTCAAATATAAAGTTTGGGACAGAAACCAAATCCTGTCAGCTCCCCTGATTTTTTCTTTTGGAAAAGTTTTATTGATACATTTCCTTTAAAAACAGCTCATACATTTTTTACATCATTGATACACATAAAAACGGCAACAAAGCATAAAACACAGCATTTGAAAGTTACATTTAAATTTGTTAAAAAGCACATGTTGTTAAAACCAATGAAAACAACCATGGATAAAAGTACTTTCCTTGTAAAAACATCAAATCTGTAAAAGCCATTTAAAATGTGTACTAATGATCTAACAAAGGTAAAACATTTTTAAGACATGAAAAACCATGTTAAAAAGTCACTTTGTTAAAAGGCTGTCTTCAGTCCCTTGTACAGGAGGGGGGTGAGTCTTTATCAAGCTCACCTCATCCTGCTCTTCTGAATAGATCATCGTCCCGTCCTTCGGGGCCCAGAGGAGATCCCTCCCCTAGGCGCATCGCCCTAGGCGCCGCAGCGCTGTCAGGCCGTGGCCGCCGGGACCTAGGGTGTTGTGGGGGACCCTTCGCCTGGGGTCGAGGCCCCCTTCCTTCCGTACTGATATCTCACTTGACAACCCCCACACACATCCACTGAGGACACACAAAAGCCAGAGATTGTGCTCCTCATTCACTCAAATGGCAAATACAGTTGAAGTCGGAAGTTTACATACCCTTAGGTTGGAGTCATTAAAACTCGTTTTTCAACCACTCCATAAATTTCCTGTTAACAAACTGTAGTTTTGGCAAGTTGGTTAGGACATCTACTTTGTGCATGACACAAGTCATTTTTCCAACAATTGTTTACAGACAGATTATTTCACTTCTAATTCACTGTATCACAATTCCAGTGGGTCAGAGGCTGTGCCTTTAAACAGCTTGGAAAATTCCAGAAAATGATGTCATGGCTTTAGAAGCTTCTGATAGGCTAATTGACATCATTTGAGTCAATTGGAGGTGTACCTGTGGATGTATTTCAAGGCCTACCTTCAAACTCAGTGCCTCTTTGCTTGACATCATGGGAAAATCAAAAGAAATCAGCCAAGACCTCCACATGTCTGGTTCATCCTTGGGAGTAATTTCCAAATGCCTGAAGGTACCACGTTCATCTGTACAAACAATGGTATGCAAGTATAAACACCATGGGACCATGCAGCCGTCATACCGCTCAGGAAGGAGACGCGTTCTGTCTCCTAGAGATGAATGTACTTTGGTGCGGAAAGTACAAATCAATCCCAGAACAACAGCAAAGGACCTTGTGAAGATGCTGGAGGAAACAGGTACAAAAGTATCTATATCCACAGTAAAACGAGTCCCTATATCGACATAACCTGAAAGGCCGCTCAGCAAGGAAGAAGCCACTGCTCCAAAACCGCCATAAAAAAAGCCAGACTACGGTTTGCAACTGCACATGGGGACAAAGATCGTACAATTGGAGAAATGTCCTCTGGTCTGATGAAACAAAAATAGAGCTGTTTGGCCATAATGACCATCGTTATGTTTGGAGGAAAAAGAATCAGGCTTGCATGCCGACGAACACCATCCCCAACTGTGAAGCATGGGGGTGGCAGCATCATGTTGTGGGGGTGCTTTGCTGCAGGAGGGACTGGTGCACTTCAGAAAATAGATGGGATCATGAGGCAGAAAAATTATGTGGATATATTGAAACAACATCTCAAGACATCCGTCAGGAAGTTAAAGCTTGGTTGCAAATGGGTCTTCCAAATGGACAATGACAACAAAGTCAAGTGGCCATCACAATGCCCTGACCTCAATCCTATAGAAAATTTGTGGGCAGACCTGAAAAAGCGTGTGTGAGCAAAGAGGCCTACAAACCTGACTCAGTTACACCAGCTCTGTCAGGAGGAATGGGCCAAAATTCACCCAATATATTGTGGGAATCTTGTAGAAGGCTACCTGAAAAGTTTGACCCAAGTTAAATAATTTTGAGGAAATGCTACCAAATACTAATTGAGTGTATGTACATTTCTGACTCACTGGGAATGTGATGAAAGAAATAAAAGCTTAAATAAATCATTCAACTATTATTCTGACATTGCACATTCTTAAAATAAAGTGGTGACCCTAACTGACCTAAGACAGGGAATTTTTACTAGGATTAAAAGTCAGGAATTGTCAAAAACTGAGTTTAAATGTATTTGGCTAAAGTGTATGTAAACTTCCAACTTCAACTGTATGTAAACAGCAACCTTGGGAAAATCCTCTGGATTATCATTATCAGCAGACTCGTATATTTCCTCAACGAAAACAATGTACTGAGCAAATGTCAAATTGTCTTTTTTTTACCAAATTACTGTACGACAGACCACGTATTCACCCTGCACACCCTGATTACTGTACGACAGGCCACGTATTCACCCTGCACACCCTGATTACTGTACGACAGACCACGTATTCACCCTGCACACCCTGATTACTGTACGACAGGCCACGTATTCACCCTGCACACCCTGATTACTGTACGACAGACCACGTATTCACCCTGCACACCCTGATTACTGTACGACAGGCCACGTATTCACCCTGCACACCCTGATTACTGTACGACAGACCACGTATTCACCCTGCACACCCTGAGTACTGTACGACAGGCCACGTATTCACCCTGCACACCCTGATTACTGTACAACAGGCCACGTATTCACCCTGCACACCCTGATTACTGTACGACAGGCCACGTATTCACCCTGCACACCCTGATTACTGTACGACAGACCACGTATTCACCCTGCACACCCTGAGTACTGTACGACAGGCCACGTATTCACCCTGCACACCCTGATTACTGTACAACAGGCCACGTATTCACCCTGCACACCCTGATTACTGTACGACAGGCCACGTATTCACCCTGCACACCCTGATTACTGTACGACAGACCACGTATTCACCCTGCACACCCTGATTACTGTACGACAGGCCACGTATTCACCCTGCACACCCTGATTACTGTACGACAGACCACGTATTCACCCTGCACACCCTGATTACTGTACGACAGGCCACGTATTCACCCTGCACACCCTGATTGACAAACAAAAAAAACACAACAAAGGCAAAGGCAAAGTCTTCTCATCCTTTTTTGTTTTTGACTCAATTTGGCATGAAAGCCTGCTATACAAATTGATGAAAAGTGGTGTTGGGGGAAAAACATACGATATTATAAAATCCATGTACACAAACAAAATTGGCAAAAAACACACATTTCTTTCCAAAGGCCCATGGGGTGAGACAGGGATGAAGCTTAAGCCCCACCCTCTTCAACAAATATATCATGAATTGGCGAGGGCACTAGAACAGTCTGCAGCACCTGGCCTCAACATAATAGAATCTGAAGTCAAATGTCTACTGTTTGCTGATGATCTGGTGCTTCTGTCCCCAACCATGGAGGGCCTACAGCAGCCCCTAGATCTTCTGCACATATACTGTCAGACCTGGGCCCTGACAGTAAATCTCAGTAAGACAAAAACAGTGGTGTTCCATAAAAGGTCTAGTTGCGAATACAAATTCCATCTAGACACCGTTGCCCTGGAGCATACAACAACACACCGTTGCCCTGGAGCACCGTTGCCCCAGCGCCACAGGTAACTTCCACAAAGGCAAGGCAAGAAGGGCCTTTAATGCCATCAAAAGGAACATAGAATTCGACATACCAAGAATTCACAAAATGGGACAAACAACAAATTGAGACTGCATGCAGATTTCTGCAAAAAATATGCTTTGTGTACAATGTAAAACACCAAATAATGCATGCAGAGCAGAATTAGGCCGATACCCGCTAATTATCAAAATCCAGAAAAGAGCTGTTAAATTCTACAACCACCTAAAACTAAGCGATTCCCAAACCTTTCATAACAAAGCCATCACCTACAGAGAAATGAACCTGGAGGAGAGCCCCCTAAGCAAGCTGGTCCTGGGGCTCTGTTCACAATCACAAACAGACCCCACAGAACCACAGGACAGCAACACATTTAGACCCAACCAAATCCTGCCAAATAGAGACACATATTTCCCTCAGATTACACAGATCCACAAAGAATTAAAAAGCAAATCCTGTTTTAATAAACTCCCACATCTACTGGGTGAAATACCACAGTGTGCCATCACAGCAGCAAGATTTGTGACCTGTTGCCACAAGAAAAGGGCAACCAGTGAAGAACAAACACCATTGTAAATACAACCTATATTTATGTTTATTTATATTCCCTTTTGTACTTTAACTATTTGAACATCATTACAACACTGTATATAGACATAATATGACGTTTGAAATGTCTTTTAATCTTTGGGAACTTCTGTGATTGTGTTCAGTGTTATAACACGTAAAGGGCTTTATTGGCATGGGGAACATATGTTAACGTTGCCAAAGCAAGTGAAATGAATAATCAGAAATTAACAGTAAACATTACACTCACAAAGGTTTCAAAGGAATAGAGACATTTCAAATGTCATTATGGCTATGTACAGTGTTGTAACGATGTGGAAATAGTTCATAGTTTCTCTCTCGCTCGCTCTCTCTCGCTCTCTCTCTCCTCTCTCTCTCTCGCTCTCTCTCTCCTCTCTCTCTCCTCTCTCTCTCTCTCTCTTGCTCTCTCTCTCTCTCTCTCTCCTCTCTCTCCTCTCTCTCTCTCTCTCTCCTCTCTCTCTCTCTCTCTCTCTCTCTCTCCTCTCTCTCTCTCTCTCTCCTCTCTCTCTCTCTCTCTCTTGCTCTCTCCCTCTCTCTCGCTCTCTCTCTCTCTCTCCTCTCTCTCTCTCTCTCCTCTCTCTCTCTCTCTCTCTCTTGCTCTCTCTCTCTCTCTCTCTCTCTCTCTCCTCGCTCTCTCTCTCTCTCTCTCTCTCTCTCTCTCTCCTCTCTCTCTCTCTCTCTCTCTTGCTCTCTCTCTCTCTCTCTCTCTCTCTCTCCTCTCTCTCCTCTCTCTCTCTCTCTCTCTCTCTCTCTCTCTCTCTTGCTCTCTCCCTCTCTCTCGCTCTCTCTCTCTCTCTCCTCTCTCTCTCTCTCTCCTCTCTCTCTCTCTCTCTCTCTTGCTCTCTCTCTCTCTCTCTCTCTCTCTCTCTCTCTCTCTCTCTCTCTCTCTCTCTCTCTCTCTCTCCTCTCTCTCTCCTCTCTCTCTCTCTCTCTTGCTCTCTCTCTCTCTCTCTCTCTCTCTCTCTCCTCTCTCTCCTCTCTCTCTCTCTCTCTCCTCTCTCTCTCCTCTCTCTCTCTTGCTCTCTCTCTCTCTCTCTCTCTCTCTCTCTCCTCTCTCTCTCTCTCTCCTCTCTCTCTCTCGCTCTCTCTCTCCTCTCTCTCTCTCTCTCTTGCTCTCTCTCTCCTCTCTCTCTCTCTCTGTCTCTCCTCTCTCTCTCTCTTGCTCTCTCTCTCTCTCCTCTCTCTCCTCTCTCTCTCTCTCTCTCTCTCTCCTCTCTCTCCTCTCTCTCTCTCGCTCTCTCTCTCCTCTCTCTCTCCTCTCTCTCTCTCTCTCTCTTGCTCTCTCTCTCTCTCTCTCCTCTCTCTCTCCTCTCTCTCTCTCTCTCTCTCTCTCTCTCTCTCTCTCTCTCTCTCTCTCCTTCGCCTGAAGCAAGCTTGTGGAATCCATGACTTTCTGCCATAATATTAAACCCTTTTATTGTACAAGGTCCCATGAAGAAAGGGCTTGGCAAGTGTAGCATCTTTTCTCTCAAAATCATTTTCCCTCCTGGACAAAAGTAGCTGTCCCGTCACACTGGGGTTCAGATGGACCCGATTTGGGAGAGGTCCTGTTCCATTGTCTCCTTCTGGCCCCTAATACTGTTTTATTTTTTATTTTTTAAAGACTTGAGTGGTTGGATACCTGTCAGTTTCCTGCTCTCATTACCATTTTATTCTAGTGGAAATTCTATATTACCAAGCTTTAATTGAGTTATTTCATGAGAGAGGTCCTATAAAAGCCTATTGTAGCTAAGGCTTGCTGCATGCCAGCTAATGAGAGAGGAAGACTAGCTATGGCCTGCTGCATGCTAGCTAATGAGAGAGGAAGACTAGCTTTGGCCTGCTGCATGGTAGCTAATGAGAGAGGAAGACTAGCTATGGCCTGCTGCATGCTAGCTAATGAGAGAGGAAGACTAGCTATGGCCTGCTGCATGCTAGCTAATGAGAGAGGAAGACTAGCTATGGCCTGCTGCATGCTAGCTAATGAGAGAGGAAGACTAGCTATGGCCTGCTGCATGCTAGCTAATGAGAGAGGAAGACTAGCTTTGGCCTGCTGCATGGTAGCTAATGAGAGAGGAAGACTAGCTTTGGCCTGCTGCATGGTAGCTAATGAGAGAGGAAGACTAGCTTTGGCCTGCTGCATGCTAGCTAATGAGAGAGGAAGACTAGCTATGGCCTGCTGCATGCTAGCTAATGAGAGAGGAAGACTAGCTTTGGCCTGCTGCATGGTAGCTAATGAGAGAGGAAGACTAGCTTTGGCCTGCTGCATGCTAGCTAATGTGAGAGGAAGACTAGCTATGGCCTGCTGCATGCTAGCTAATGAGAGAGGAAGACTAGCTTTGGCCTGCTGCATGGTAGCTAATGAGAGAGGAAGACTAGCTTTGGCCTGCTGCATGGTAGCTAATGAGAGAGGAAGACTAGCTTTGGCCTGCTGCATGGTAGCTAATGAGAGAGGAAGACTAGCTTTGGCCTGCTGCATGGTAGCTAATGAGAGAGGAAGACTAGCTTTGGCCTGCTGCATGGTAGCTAATGAGAGAGGAAGACTAGCTTTGGCCTGCTGCATGCTAGCTAATGAGAGAGGAAGACTAGCTATTGCTTTCTTCATGCTAGCTAATGAGAGAGGAAGACTAGCTATTGCTTTCTTCATGCTAGCTAATGAGAGAGGAAGACTAGCTATTGCTTTCTTCATGCTAGCTAATGAGAGAGGAAGACTAGCTATTGCTTTCTTCATGCTAGCTAATGAGAGAGGAAGACTAGCTATTGCTTTCTTCATGCTAGCTAATGAGAGAGGAAGACTAGCTATTGCTTTCTTCATGCTAGCTAATGAGAGAGGAAGACTAGCTATTGCTTTCTTCATGCTAGCTAATGAGAGAGGAAGACTAGCTATTGCTTTCTTCATGCTAGCTAATGAGAGAGGAAGACTAGCTATTGCTTTCTTCATGCTAGCTAATGAGAGAGGAAGACTAGCTATTGCTTTCTTCATGCTAGCTAATGAGAGAGGAAGACTAGCTATTGCTTTCTTCATGCTAGCTAATGAGAGAGGAAGACTAGCTATTGCTTTCTTCATGCTAGCTAATGAGAGAGGAAGACTAGCTATTGCTTTCTTCATGCTAGCTAATGAGAGAGGAAGACTAGCTATTGCTTTCTTCATGCTAGCTAATGAGAGAGGAAGACTAGCTATTGCTTTCTTCATGCTAGCTAATGAGAGAGGAAGACTAGCTATTGCTTTCTTCATGCTAGCTAATGAGAGAGGAAGACTAGCTATTGCTTTCTTCATGCTAGCTAATGAGAGAGGAAGACTAGCTATTGCTTTCTTCATGCTAGCTAATGAGAGAGGAAGACTAGCTATTGCTTTCTTCATGCTAGCTAATGAGAGAGGAAGACTAGCTATTGCTTTCTTCATGCTAGCTAATGAGAGAGGAAGACTAGCTATTGCTTTCTTCATGCTAGCTAATGAGAGAGGAAGACTAGCTTTGGCCTGCTGCATGCTAGCTAATGAGAGAGGAAGACTAGCTATGGCCTGCTGCATGCTAGCTAATGAGAGAGGAAGACTAGCTTTGGCCTGCTTCATGCTAGCTAATGAGAGAGGAAGACTAGCTATGGCCTGCTGCATGCTAGCTAATGAGAGAGGACGACGGTGTTGTTTTAATTAACCCCAGCTCTGCTGTGTGCGTGCGTGTGTGTGCGTGCGTGTGTGTGTGTGCGTGTGTGTGTGTGTGCGTATATGTAGTGTGTGTAGATAAGCTACACTGACTCACTGTTGATTTGGCTCCAGATAATCAGATTCCACCACTTCCTGTTTCCTGTTTTTAAAGTGAGACCGTTTGGAGGATAAGGAACTTCTTAAACCATGCATTCATGTGCTTTAGATTAAATGTTGCCACGCTATATCACAACTATGTTTATATCTTTGTAGCTAACACAGAGACACAGAGACACACACACAATCAAACACACACTTTCCTATAAACTCGCATCAAAAACAGGCATCCAATTGGACACAAATGCCTCAAACACAGCCACCCCGTGCGGAGAAGAGGCTAGCGAGCCATGTGCAGTGCGGGCTCATGCAGGGTGTTGTTTTACACCTCCCGTGGCTCGCGGAGCGTGTTTGTAAGCCATTAGTCGAGAAAGACCACGGCTCTCTGTGTTTTGGTCTCCCCGGCATAGGCTTCTAATGACCAAACTCCAACCAAGACCTCATTACAGGCTCTAAACTCTCTCTGATAACTTCCCTCTTATTATTTAGGGTGGCCCTCCTATAAAAACAACGTTTGTTTTTAGCTAATTTTTTCTCTCCATCCATTCCATATCTAACTTAACACTCCCATTGTGGTAAATAATTTAATTGTGTTTGACTTGTGATGTTTCGTGACAGTGGATGTTCGTTCAAACAAGACGTCATCGCAAATGTTCTTTATCGTGTTTGAAAATCCCAGGATGGACCTTTTGAGCAGTTTTGATTGGGAGCGTGTTTTGATTGGGCTGCATAATACATGTGACCTTATATCACCTTTGAGAGCAGGAAACAGGAAACAGGAAACAGTGAAGCTCATTCCTCTAAAAATAACGATGAGGTCAATAATGCAGTAGGCTTTTTAAAACACATTTTTACTTGCTCACGATTCTCTGCTCCCCAGAACCTAGTTGAAATGACCTGTACATATGGGACGTGTTTAGGGACGTGCAACAATACAGATTGTTTATTAGAAATGTGTTGTATATGTATATATATATATATATATATATAAAAAATTCTTCATTGTGAATCTGTGTTCCCCCTGGACCTAGTCGAAGCGGTTTAAACTCACTTACTGCCTGCAAACACTATACTGTACATTCGGGGTGTGTTCAGGGGCATGCAAGGTTACAGAAGGTTCATATACAGTATAGTATGTAGGCAACATTCTCAACATTCTCTGTCATGTAGAGTATGAAAATGGTGTCAGCTCTATAAACTGTTACAGTTACACCTCAGACCTACACGTAACTGCCAGAATAAAGGAAACATCAACATAAAGTGCCTTAATGGGGCATTGAGCCACCATGAGCCAGAACAGCTTCATATATCTTACGTGTCTGAACTCTATTGGAGGGATGTGACACCATTCTTTCACGAGAAATGTAATCATTTGGTGGTGGAGGTGAAAAACAGGCGCTGCTCCAGAATCTTCCATAAGATTCAATTGGGTTGAGATCTGGTGACTGAGACAGCCATGGCCTGTCCAGAATTTTTTATACATGACCCTAAGCATGATGGGATGTTAATTGCTTAATTAACTCTGGAGCCACACCTGTGTGGAAGCACCTGCTTTCAATATACTTTGTATCCCTCATTTACTCAAGTGTTTCCATTATTTTGGCAATTACCTATATGTTACATGTTGGACCTGCCTCCCGTTACAATATAGACTTACATGTAGGCTAACTGCCAAAACTACCAGCATCAACAAAACATGTAGGCTAACAGCCAAAACTACCAGCATCAACAAAACATGTAGGCTAACAGCCAAAACTACCAGCATCTACAAAACATGTAGGATAACTGCCAAAACTACCAGCATTAACAAAGCATGTAGGCTAACTGCCAAAACTACCAGCATCAACAAAACATGTAGGCTAACTGCCAAAACTACCAGCATCTACAAAACATGTAGGCTAACTGCCAAAACTACCAGCATTAACAAAGCATGTAGGCTAACTGCCAAAACTACCAGCATCAACAAAACATGTAGGCTAACTGCCAAAACTACCAGCATCTACAAAACATGTAGGCTAACTGCCAAAACTACCAGCATCAACAAAACTTCCTTCCAATAGAGTTTTGGACACTTGTAGAATTTATGCCAAGGCACATTGAAGCTGTTCTGGCTCATGGTGGCCCATGCTACGGTCATTACATTTTGTCAGCCGGTTATTGTCATGCAAAAGCCTGCCGGTCTCACGGTAACTGACCGTTAATTGACATAAACACGTTTAGCATCTCCAGGCCTCCATGCATAGCCTACAAGCCACTGATGAGTACCTTTACAACATAAACATTTTAAAAAGTCTAATAAAATAATTTAATATTCACCATCACAATAAATGCATTATTTATTTTAGTCACGTCTAAAGAAACATTATGATATGAAGAAAATGGATTTCAGAAGAACAGAATATGAGTTGGTCTACTGTATGTTATCTGTCTATGCTCCATGCCATAGGCTGTAGGCTTGTTCATTTAGCTGTGCTTCTACGTCTAACGGCCATTATATTATATAATTTTATAGTAAGAATAATATACTGTATTTTAACTTACAGTAGCTGAATAAAATAGAAAGGATATTTTTCCCATTCCAGAGCAAGTGCACATTTGAAGTAGCTATGTTGAGTGTAAAAAAGTGATCATTTGAAACAGGTCATATACGCTCGATTTAAAGTTATTTGGCAACTTTAGTTGTGAATGATACAAACCTTTATAATGTGTTAGAAATCAAAACGGATATGGGCTGTATGATGCTAATAAAGGCTATTGATGATTTGAGAAATGAGTTATAAAAAATGCCTGCTCTCTGTTCCTCACCTCAGGCTGCACAGCTGTTCTCTCATCAAGTGATCATATTTTCACCCGTCAGACTCATCTCAATTGAATTTTGTCTTTACTAATATGTAAAATTATTTTCGATTTAGAATGGACCATTATCAAATGGGCAGGAACAGGGTCAGGGGGAAAAAATACGGCATCTGTACGCACTCGAATAACGAATGGAGGCCTCGTGGCTTTCCCGCCTGTCCGTTTTGTAGGCTATTTCGGTTTTATAACGGAGCATGTGCTTAATATGAACAGCCTGAGAAATAGATATAAGAATACACTCCATGCATCAAGCACGGTTTGAGGAGCCCTCGCTGTGCCACAGGTGATATTCCACCCAAACTCTGTATGCCATGAGCTCTCCAACCCTGTTCCTGCAGCTACCCAGTGCTTAACTTGGAAAACCAAGTGAAATCTGTTCAGGAACATGGTCCTAATGGCCTGGTACTCATGGCTCTATTGTCCCTCCATCAGGTTCTAATGGCCTGGTACTCAGGGCTCTATTGTCCCTCCATCAGGTCCTAATGGCCTGGTACTCATGGCTCTATTGTTCCTCCGTCAGTTTCTAATGGCCTGGTACTCAGGGCTCTATTGTTCCTCCATCAGGTCACTTATGACTTGGTACTCAAGGCTCTATTGTTCCTCCATCAGGTTCTAATGGCCTGGTACTCAGGGCTCTATTGTCCCTCCATCAGGTTATAATGGCCTGGTACTCAGGACTATTGTCCCTCCATCAGGTCCTAATCGTCTGGTACTCAGGGCTCTATTGTTCCTCCATCAGGTCACTTATGACTTGGTACTCAGGGCTCTATTGATAATAAGATGGCCTACTGTTGGAGTAACTTTGTCGTCAATGTAGCAGTTGCCAGAATGGTCCCTGTACAGCCTCCCAGTCACAAAGATCATCCAGTCATTTGGGGACCAATAGAATTCTGTTTTGCTCTTCCACCGCCCAATCCCATTCCATAACACTCCAAACTGCCAAGGGTGATGGTCGTATGTCCAAGTCCTCATTCCAACTCCACTTATATTAGCTTAGCATGCCTTTCATCATCTGTAAGTGGAGAGCATATTTTCCCTTGGCTTGTTGAGGCACGTAATCGTCTGTCTTGGTACTGTTGTTTTTTTATGGATAGCTGAAGTATCCAAAAAGTGATTTGTCTGTCTGGAGACACTTAAAGTTTTGGCTCTGAATCTCAAAACACCTAAATCTGTAGTGTTGTAGCACAGCAGGGCTTGGGGCATCATAGAAAAACCAGAAGGAACTTGTTTGCTGTTAGCTGGCATGCTAACAGACGTTACACTACTGTTGGCTAGCTAACATTGTTAGCATTTGAGGAACTTTTCTGGCATGCTAACATGTTACACTGATGCTGGCTAACATTGTTCTAAACTAGTTAGCGCCTGTGGGCTTGGTAGGCTGTGAGCTAACCGCTATCAACAATGGTGTTATGTAGCGATGTAGCGGATGTGAGACTTCTTGTGATGCGTAATCTCCATATAGGTGGAAGTCTATCTGAACAAAGGACTATATAACTGCATTGTGACATTAGACCGACTGTCTGAAGAGTTATGGAAAGTCAAGAGGGTAGTTTAATCTTCGAGTTCAACACCTCTACAGGTTCAGAGGGGAAAGATGAACCACATAAATACACTTGACAGAAAATACTTCACATTCCCCAATGTCTTGTGTCCTTGGAGATCAGGTCAGAATGCTGATGATAGAACAGATCAGGTCAGAATGCTGATGATAGAACAGATCAGGTCAGAATGTTGATGATATAACAGATCAGGTCAGAATGTTGATGATAGAACAGATCAGAATGCTGATGATAGAAGAGATCAGGTCAGAATGCTGATGATAGAACAGATCAGGTCAGAATGCTGATGATAGAACAGATCAGGTCAGAATGTTGATGATAGAACAGATCAGAATGCTGATGATAGAACAGATCAGGTCAGAATGTTGATGATAGAACAGATCAGGTCAGAATGTTGATGATAGAACAGATCAGGTCAGAATGCTGATGATAGAACAGATCAGGTCAGATTGCTGATGATAGAACAGATCAGGTCAGAATGTTGATGATAGAACAGATCAGGTCAGAATGTTGATGATAGAACAGATCAGAATGCTGATGATAGAAGAGATCAGGTCAGAATGCTGATGATAGAACAGATCAGGTCAGAATGCTGATGATAGAACAGATCAGGTCAGAATGTTGATGATAGAACAGATCAGGTCAGAATGCTGATGATAGAACAGATCAGGTCAGAATGTTGATGATAGAACAGATCAGAATGCTGATGATAGAACAGATCAGGTCAGAATGCTGATGATAGAACAGATCAGGTCAGATTGCTGATGATAGAACAGATCAGGTCAGAATGTTGATGATAGAACAGATCAGGTCAGAATGTTGATGATAGAACAGATCAGGTCAGAATGTTGATGATAGAACAGATCAGGTCAGAATGTTGATGATAGAACAGATCAGAATGCTGATGATAGAACAGATCAGGTCAGAATGCTGATGATAGAACAGATCAGGTCAGATTGCTGATGATAGAACAGATCAGGTCAGAATGTTGATGATAGAACAGATCAGGTCAGAATGTTGATGATAGAACAGATCAGGTCAGAATGCTGATGATAGAACAGATCAGGTCAGAATGCTGATGATAGAACAGATCAGGTCAGAATGCTGATGATAGAACAGATCAGGTCAGAATGCTGATGATAGAACAGATCAGGTCAGAATGCTGATGATAGAACAGATCAGGTCAGATTGCTGATGATAGAACAGATCAGGTCAGAATGTTGATGATAGAACAGATCAGGTCAGAATGCTGATGATAGAACAGATCAGGTCAGAATGTTGATGATAGAACAGATCAGGTCAGAATGTTGATGATAGAACAGATCAGGTCAAAATGTTGATGATAGAACAGATCAGGTCAAAATGTTGATGATAGAACAGATCAGGTCAGAATGTTGATGATAGAACAGATCAGGTCAGAATGTTGATGATAGAACAGATCAGGTCAGAATGTTGATGATAGAACAGATCAGGTCAGAATGTTGATGATCGAACAGATCAGAATGCTGATGATAGAACAGATCAGAATGTTGATGATAGAACAGATCAGAATTTTGATGATTGAACAGATCAGAATGTTGATGATTGAACAGATCAGAATGTTGATGATAGAACAGATCAGAATGTTGATGATAGAACAGATCAGAATTTTGATGATAGAACAGATCAGGTCAAAATGTTGACGATTGAACAGATCAGGTCAGAATGTTGATGATAGAACAGATCAGAATGCTGATGATTGAACAGATCAGGTCAGAATGTTGATGATAGAACAGATCAGGTCAGAATGTTGATGATTATCCACTTGTTCATTAGACTCTCTAAAGTACACACGTCAAAGCTTGTTAAGGTGACATTGACATTGATCAGCTTAAATGTAGAGAGAAACACAGACTGTGGGCCTTGGTTTTGCTTTGCTCAGCTGGTGCAATGCAGTACTGTTCAGAGAGCAGGTGTTGGCTGGCTTCTGTCCTCTGTTGGAGAAGCAGATGGGAAAAGGAGAGTTTATTAAAACGGACCCGCATCCCTGAGTCAGTGATACTGCAGATGGCAGACAGACATATATCTGGATTGAGAGATGTGTAAACAGACAGGCAGACAGTTAAAATGGGTAGATGTCTAGATAGAGACATTTTATAAAGAGATGGAGCGATAATTATACAAATGGGAAGATATATGCAATAGGAAATACAGTAGAGACAAAGACAGACACAGGCGGACAGAGACACAGACGGACAGAGACAGTCTGACAGACCTGTACGTTGATGTAAAGACTAATACATTATAATGCTAGATAGGCCTAGATCAACAGACTAATGCATTAGAGAGTTAGATAGATAGGCCCAGATCAACAGACTAATACATTAGAGAGTTAGATAGATAGGCCTAGATCAACAGATTAATACATTCGAGAGTTAGATAGATATGCCTAGATCAACAGACTAATGCATTAGAGAGTTAGATAGATAGGCCTAGATCAACAGACTAATGCATTAGAGAGTTAGATAGATAGGCCTAGATCAACAGACTAATACATTAGAGAGTTAGATAGATAGGCCCAGATCAACAGACTAATACATTAGAGTTAAATAGATAGGCCCAGATCAACAGACTAATACATTAGAGAGTTAGATAGATAGGCCCAGATCAACAGACTAATACATTAGATAGGCCCAGATCAACAGACTAATACATTAGAGAGTTAGATAGATAGGCCCAGATCAACAGACTAATACATTAGATAGGCCCAGATCAACAGACTAATACATTAGATAGGCCCAGATCAACAGACTAATACATTAGAGAGTTAGATAGATAGGCCCAGATCAACAGACTAATACATTAGAGTTAAATAGATAGGCCCAGATCAACAGACTAATACATTAGAGAGTTAGATAGATAGGCCCAGATCAACAGACTAATACATTAGAGAGTTAGATAGATAGGCCCAGATCAACAGACTAATACATTAGAGAGTTAGATAGATAGGCCCAGATCAACAGACTAATACATTAGAGAGTTAGATAGATAGGCCCAGATCAACAGACTAATACATTAGAGAGTTAGATAGATAGGCCTAGATCAACAGACTAATACATTAGAGAGTTAGACAGATAGGCCCAGATCAACAGACTAATACATTAGAGAGTTAGACAGATAGGCCCAGATCAACAGACTAATACATTAGAGAGTTAGACAGATAGGCCCAGATCAACAGACTAATACATTAGAGAGTTAGATAGATAGGCCCAGATCAACAGACTAATACATTAGAGAGTTAGATAGATAGGCCCAGATCAACAGACTAATACATTAGAGAGTTAGATAGATAGGCCCAGATCAACAGACTAATACATTAGAGAGTTAGATAGATAGGCCTAGATCAACAGACTAATACATTAGAGAGTTAGATAGATAGGCCTAGATCAACAGACTAATACATTAGAGAGTTAGATAGATAGGCCTAGATCAACAGACTAATACATTAGAGATTCACTTGTTGTGTAAAGTGCAGCAGATTATTTAATTAATGTTTGCCATTGCTGCTTGTACCTAATCTACATAATGTAAGGATTTCAACAACTCTGTGTGTGTGTGTGTGTGTGTGTATGTGTGTGTGTGTGTGTGTGTGTGTGTGTGTCTGTGTCTGTGTCTGTGTCTGTGTCTGTGTCTGTGTGTGTGTGTGCGTGTGTGTGTGTGTGTGTGTGTGTGTGTGTGTGTGTGTGTGTGTGTGTGTGTGAGAGAATTGTAGGGGGGGTTACAGGAGGATCAACCCATGGTCCAGATTAAATGAATGTACAGTGTGTGTATAGCACTGTGATCGGAGCAGACTGTAAATTGTATTCATGTCTCATGATTGTGTCTGTGTGTGTAGGCTGGTACCGTTCGGGACTCCATGGCCAAATCCCTGTACAGCGCCCTGTTTGACTGGATCGTGTTCAGGACCAACCATGCCCTGCTCAACAACAAAGACCTGGAGCACAGTGCCAAGGTAGGATTTGGACATACACAACACACACAACACATACACAACACATACACAACACACACACACATAATTCATGCAAACTCTGACACACAGCAGCATACCACCCTGCATCCCACTGCTGGCTTGCTTCTGAAGCTAAGCAGGGTTGGTCCTAGTTGTTCCCAGGATGAGAGACCAGATGCTGCTGGAAGTGGTGTTGGAGAGCCAGCAGGAGGTGCTCTTTCCTCTGGTCCCCAACAAAATATTATAATTCCCTAGGGCAGTGATTGGGGACATTTTCCTGTGTACGGTGCTCTCTTTAGGTTGTCATGACTCTCTGTGGTCACTAAAGATACCATGGCACTTATTATAACCCCGGTGTCCTGGCTAAATTCCCAATCTGACCCTCATACCATCATGGCCACCTGATTATCATCTCCAGCTTCCTATTGGCTCGTTCATCCCCCCTCCTCTCCCCTGTAACTAGACTGAACAAAAATATAAACGCAACATGTAAGGTGTTGGTCTCATGTTTCATGAGCTGAAATAAAAGATTGCATACATTTTCCATAAGCTTATTTCTCTAAAATGTTGTGCACAAATTTGCTTACATCCCTGTTAGTGAGTATTTATCCTTTGCCAAGATAATCCATCCATGTGTGGCATATCAAGCCTGCTAATTTAAATACACAGGTGCACCTTGTACCGGAGACAATAAAAGGCCTCTCTAAAATGTGCAGTTTTGTCACACAACACAATGCCGCAGATGTCTAACGTTTTGAGGGAGCGTGCGATTGATATGCTGACTGCAGGAATGTCCACCAGAGCGGTTGCCAGATAATTTAAGTTTCTCTACCATAAGCTGCCTCCAACGTCGTCTCTCTCTCTCGGCTGGGGGTGAAATGAGGAAAGCACTGTGTGGGAACCGTGTGGCAGCTGGCTGGCTTTGCCCAGCGGGCATCCAAAGGATTAGATCACAGATCATATTTGCTTCTCTCCTCCCAAATCTGTGTGTGTGTGTGTGTGTGTCCACATGTGTGTGTGTGTGTGTCCACATGTGTGTGTGTGTGTGTCCACATGTGTGTGTGTGTGTGTCCACATGTGTGTGTGTGTGTGTCCACATGTGTGTGTGTGTGTGTCCACATGTGTGTGTGTGTGTGTCCACATGTGTGTGTGTGTGTGTCCACATGTGTGTGTGTGTGTGTCCACATGTGTGTGTGTGTGTGTCCACATGTGTGTGTGTGTGTGTCCACATGTGTGTGTGTGTCCACATGTGTGTGTGTGTGTGTCCACATGTGTGTGTGTGTCCACATGTGTGTGTGTGTGTCCACATGTGTGTGTGTGTGTCCACATGTGTGTGTGTGTGTCCACATGTGTGTGTGTGTGTGTCCACATGTGTGTGTGTGTGTCCACATGTGTGTGTGTGTGTCCACATGTGTGCCCAGAACATTGCTGCAGATGGCATTATGGCCATCATGTGTGTGTGTGTGTGTGTGTGTGTGTGTGTGTGTGTGTGTGTGTGTGTGTGTGTGTGTGTGTGTGTGTGTGTGTGTGTGTGTGTGTGTGTGTGTAAGTGTGTGTGTGTGTGTGTGTGTGTGTGTGTGTGTGCAAGTGTGTGTGTGCAAGTGTGTGTGTGTGTGTGCAAGTGTGTGTGTGCAAGTGTGAGAGAGAGCAGATTAAGTTAGATTTACCCTGCTGTGGTTTGGGGTCATGTGAGAGACTCTGTTGTGTCCCTCGGTCCTCATCTATCTCTCTGTTGTGTCCCTCAGTCCTCATCTATCTCTCTGTTGTGTCCCTCAGTCCTCATCTATCTCTCTGTTGTGTCCCTCAGTCCTCATCTATCTCTCTGTTGTGGGACTTCCGGTTGTGGTACAGCCCGTGATCAAACCAGGGTCTGTAGTGGAAGATTCATCAAGAGTTCATTGTCTTTGTTTCTGAGTTGAGTTATGTATTAAAATGTTTAATATTTCAATATAGATTAAACACATCTAACTAAACTCTCTCTTTCACTTCAGATTCTTTCAATTGGAGTGCTGGACATCTTTGGCTTTGAAGACTACGAGAACAACAGCTTTGAGCAGTTCTGTATCAACTTGGCCAACGAGAGGCTCCACCACTACTTCAACCAGCACCTCTTCAAGCTCGAACAGGTAAGGTCTCTTTCTGTGTGTTTGTCCACAGGAGGTTGGAGCCACCTTAATTGGGGAGGATGGGCTCGTGCTAATAGCTGGAGCGGAAACAAGTGGAATGGTATCAAATACATTAATGGATGGATGGGCTCGTGGTAATAGCTGGAGCGGAACGAAGTGGAATGGTATCAAATACGTGTTCTTGATGACACATGTTCTTGATGCCATTCCACTTGCTCCGTTCTAGACATTATTATGAGCCGTCCTCCCCTCAGCAGCCTCCACTGTGTGTGTCTGTGAGTCAGTACGTATGGACCACACTTCAGGTCAACAACAGAATAAGGCGTGTTGACAGTCACACACCGACTGGCATTCCATTTTTAACTGTTTGAACTACAGTTTTGTGTGGACAATAAAGTTTCCTATTTAATCCAATGCTCCATGATGTAACCATAGAAACAGAATGGGATGGATACAAGTTTAAGTATAATATGTCTGTGGGTCCACTCATCACGGAATGTTGACTTGAATGGGAATGTCCATTCTAATGGTTGTAATCATTCTCTATGGTTGTGACTATTTAGCTGGCTCGTTAGCTGTGACGTCTGGCTCGTTGGTGGTGACGTCTGGCTCGTTAGTGGTGACGTCTGGCTCGTTAGTGGTGACGTCTGGCTCGTTAGCGGTGACGCCTGGCTCGTTAGTGGTGACGTCTGGCTCGTTAGCGGTGACGCCTGGCTCGTTAGCGGTGACGTCTGGCTCGTTAGTGGTGACGTCTGGCTCGTTAGTGGTGACGTCTGGCTCGTTAGCGGTGACGCCTGGATCGTTAGCGGTGACGTCTGGCTCGTTAGCGGTGACGTCTGGTTCTTTAACGGTGACGTCAGAGTACATAACCTGTGTGTGTGTGTGTGTCCCATTGGGTTTGTGTGAGAGAGAGTCACTGTGTGTGAGTTTTTATTTATTTTATTTCACCTTTATTTAACCAGGTAAGCTAGTTGAGAACAAGTTCTCATTTACAACTGCGACCTGGACAAGATAAAACGAAGCAGTGTGAACAGACAACACAGAGTTACACATGGAATAAACAATAAACAAGTCAATGACACAGTAGAAAAAAAGAAAGTCTTTACACAGTGTTTGCAAAAGGCATGAGGAGGTAGGCAATAAATAGGCCATAGGAGCGAATAATTGCAATTTAGCAGATTAACACTGGAGTGATAAATGAGCAGATGATGATGTGCAAGTAGAGATACTGGTGTGCAAAAGAGCAGAAAAGTAAATAATAACAGTATGGGGATGAGGTAGGTAGATTGGGTGGACTATTTACAGAAGGACTATGTACAGCAGCAGCGATCGGTTAGCTGCTCAGATAGCTGATGTTTAAAGTTGGTGAGGGAAATGTAAGTCTCCAGCTTCAGCGATTTTTGCAATTCATTCCAGTCACTGGCAGCAGAGAACTGGAAGGAAAGGAGGCCAAATGAGGTGTTGGCTTTGGGGATGATCAGTGAGAAATACCTGCTGGAACGTGTGAGTGTGTGTGTGTGTGTCCTAGTGGGTTTGTGTTAGCGTCATACTGTCTGAGACAGAGAGTGTGTGTGTGTGTGTGTGTCCCAGTGGGTTTATGTTAGCGTCATACTGTCTGAGACAGAATGTGTGTGTGTGTGTGTGTGTGTGTGTGTGTGTGTGTGTGTGTGTGTGTGTGTGTGTGTGTGTGTGTGTGTGTGTGTGTGTGTGTGTGTGTGTGTGTGAGTGAGTGTCACTACATTGTCAATAGAGTGGATAGTGTTGTGAAAAAGGGCTATTTCCTCATGGTCAGAAGGAATGCAGTAAATGCATTGTTTACTGTAGCAGGTCAGGAATTTACGCGCGCTAAGGTTTCCAGACGTAGTGTTTTGATCTGGTTTTGATGAGGGTGTTTCGGCCCTCTTGGCACCCGACTCGAGTAAATCCGTCTGTCTCCCCTCTGTCTGTCTTGTTTACCACTCATAATCACCTGGCCTGCTTTGGAAATGGCACCCTATATAGTGCACTACTTTTGACCAGAGTTGGCACCCTATTCCCTATATAGTGCAGTACTTTTGACCAGAGTTGGCACCCTATTCCCTATATAGTGCAGTACTTTTGACCAGAGTTGGCACCCTATTCCCTATATAGTGCACTACTTTTGACTAAGCCCTGTAGGCCTATGGGAATAGGGTGCCATTCTAGACGCAGCCCTGGAGATGGGCTCATCGTACTCTTGTTTTGTCTGCGTGGGGTTTATTGTTTTGTCTCATTTAGCCCAGTTAGCCTAGCGCGCTAGTGCCTGGCTTATGAAGACTTCAGAATGCCGTCATTTAGCCCAGTTAGCCTAGCGCCCTACTGCCTGGTTTATGAAGACTTCTGAATGCCTTCATTTAGCCCAGTTAGCCTAGCGCCCTACTGCCTGGTTTATGAAGACTTCTGAATGCCTTCATTCAGCCCAGTTAGCCTAGCGCCCTACTGCCTGGCGTATGAAGACTTCTGAATGCCTTCATTTAGCCCAGTTAGCCTAGCGCCCTACTGCCTGGTTTATGAAGACTTCTGAATACCGTCATTTAGCCCAGTTAGCCTAGCGCGCTAGTGCCTGGCTTATGAAGACTTCTGAATGCCTTCATTTAGCCCAGTTAGCCTAGCGCCCTACTGCCTTGGCTTATAAAGACTTCTGAATGCCTTCATTTAGCCCAGTTAGCCTAGCGCGCTAGTGCCTGGCTTATGAAGACTTCTGAATGCCTTCATTTAGCCCAGTTAGCCTAGCATAGTAGGATAACTTTGGACTGTGGTGAGTTTCTTATGCAGTCTTTTGAGTGTGGTGAGTGTTTTGGGAGTTTTTTTGTTGTTGTTTTCCCAACAGGACATGGTTCCTTGCCGTGGTGTTTTTGTCCCGTCGTGTGGATGTTCTGAGGCGTGCTGCTTTGATTTGCACTCCCCCTTTGGGGTGACATAAATTATGAACACACACACACACACACACACACAACTCTAGTCTCACTCCAACCTGATACCTTGGAGCAGAGAGCATCCCATAACATGAGCCGTCACCATGGTTACTTTGGCCAATGCTGTGTCTTGCCCAGTGCCGTCGCTCACCATGACCAGAGTCACGCTCATTAGGGCTCAACGTAGCAAAGTTTTTTGCAGTAGAAAGCAAAAAAAAGTTTAGTGCCTAATGAACAACCCTGTTGCTGCTTCCAGCTGACTTCTGACAGTCAACATCAGCAGGCTACGTCCTCTCTGGGATTCCAACCATAGAACATGGCGTTACCTGGAGTTGGTCACTTGCATCACAGATGTCTCTTTAGCAACCACACACAGCATTACATAATCGACCCGATGACGCGGCCGTCTCTCACCTTTTGATCGACCTGATGACGTGTTTTCATATAGGAGTTTATTTTACAATATAAACTGTTTTCATTTGGGAGTTTATTTTACAGGAGAACTGCAGAGGTTAGGTTGAGTACGAGGCCACGTGGAAGAGTTGCCAGATTCTGACTGATTTGTGTTTGTTTAAATAGTACAGTGTGGTCATGGCCCCTCCCACTGGCGTTTGAATAAGGGAAAATACTCCACACCTCTACTCTCCCTCGCTCGCTCTTGTAGAAGTTGCACAGATCTAGGATCAGCTAGCTAACTAACTCAGTGTCCAGGAGTAAATGCAACTTAGTCCTACTCCACCTCCCTCGCTCGGGTAAAAGTTGCACAGATCTAGGATCAGCTAGCTAACTTACTCAGTGCCCAGGAGTAAATGCACCTTAGTCCTACTCTCCCTCATTGGGCTGTCTCACCTCTCCAACTAATCAGTTAGTCTTATCAGCAGGGCTGTCTCACCACTCCAACCAATCAGTTAGTCTTATCAGCGGGGCTGTCTCACCTCTCCAACCAATCAGTTAGTCTTATCAGCAGGGCTGTCTCACCTCTCCAACCAATCAGTTAGTCTTATCAGCAGGGCTGTCTCACCTCTCCAACCAATCAGTTAGTCTTATCAGCAGGGCTGTCTCACCTCTCCAACTAATCAGTTAGTCTTATCAGCAGGGCTGTCTCACCTCTCCAACCAATCAGTTAGTCTTATCAGCGGGGCTGTCTCACCTCTCCAACCAATCAGTTAGTCTTATCAGCAGGGCTGTCTCACCTCTCCAACCAATCAGTTAGTCTTATCAGCAGGGCTGTCTCACCTCTCCAACCAATCAGTTAGTCTTATCAGCAGGGCTGTCTCACCTCTCCAACCAATCAGTTAGTCTTATCAGCAGGGCTGTCTCACCACTCCAACCAATCAGTTAGTCTTATCAGCAGGGCTGTCTCACCTCTCCAACTAATCATTTAGTCTTATCAGCAGGATGTGTTTTATGTTTGAACAGTGGCCAAAACTAATAGGGCTGTACCAAATACTATTCCCAACAGGGGCCCAGCTCCACTGTTTACAACGCCATGCCAATTGCTCCTTCATTTCTTCTCCATCTCTATGAAAATGATTTCCAGATGTATCGGAGCTCAAACCCATGGCCACATATGCAAACAGTGTATCACATTTACACACCCTTCTGAGATGTGTAGACTTCTCACCAACTTGAAGAAACCATCTGTGCTCTGGTATGTTTGAAATCACAGGGGGGGATTCAGTTTTATCTTTTTATGAGTCATTTTGTAAATTGAATGTCAGTTTAGTCGTAATACATCACCCGTCCACTTAAGTCTGTAAACTTCATGAAGTGTAAAATGGCCATTCTTTTTTAAAATTGGATTTCAATAACTTTACCGGTACCCCCTTATTCCACTTACCACTTCCGTACGACATCACCATTATGAGTCATGTGGATCCATCTTAAGTCCCAATACCGTGACTCCTACAGACCTCTCTGCTCTTCACAATTTTTTTCTGAGAATGTCATATGCCTGATCCCAGATCTGTTTGTGTGGTCTTGCCAATATGAGTCCAAAAAGAGGCAATAGCATAAATAGATCTGGGATCAGGCCATCAGTGTTAGCGATGGGAAATGACGGAGTTGCTCTATGACAGAGTTGCGATGGAGTTGTTCTGTGACGGAGTCGCTCTATGACACAGCTGCTCTGTGACGGAGTCGCTCTATGACACAGCTGCTCTGTGACGGAGTCACTCTATGACACAGCTGCTCTGTGACGGAGTCGCTCTATGACACATCTGCTCTGTGACGGAGTCACTCTATGACACAGCTGCTCTGTGACGGAGTCGCTCTATGACACAGCTGCTCTGTGACGGAGTCACTCTATGACACAGTTGCTCTGTGACGGAGTCACTCTATGACACAGCTGCTCTGTGACGGAGTCACTCTATGACACAGCTGCTCTGTGACGGAGTCACTCTATGACACAGCTGCTCTGTGACGGAGTCACTCTATGACACAGCTGCTCTGTGACGGAGTCACTCTATGACACAGCTGCTCTGTGACGGAGTCACTCTATGACACAGCTGCTCTGTGACGGAGTCGCTCTATGACACAGCTGCTCTGTGACGGAGTCACTCTATGACACAGCTGCTCTGTGACGGAGTCGCTCTATGACACAGCTGCTCTGTGACGGAGTCGCTCTATGACACAGCTGCTCTGTGACGGAGTGACTCTATGACACAGTTGCTCTGTGACTGACAATGCTTTATCTATAGCTGTAACCAACGCCCTGGCCCGTTAAAACTCGGGCAGCCTGCCAAACACAATACAGCACATGATGCAGAGAGAGAGCAGAGAGAGACTGAGAGAGAGAGAGAGCAGAGAGAGAGAGAGCAGAGAGAGAGAGAGAGCAGAGAGCCGAGAGAGAGAGAGAGAGCAGGGAGAGCAGAGAGAGAGCAGAGAGAGAGCAGAGAGAGAGCAGGGAGAGAGCAGAGAGAGAGCAGAGAGAGAGCAGGGAGAGAGCAGAGAGAGAGCAGAGAGAGCAGAGAGAGCAGAGAGAGAGAGCAGAGAGAGAGCAGGGAGAGAGCAGAGAGAGAGCAGAGAGAGAGCAGAGAGAGAGCAGGGAGAGAGCAGAGAGAGAGCAGAGAGAGAGCAGGGAGAGAGCAGAGAGAGAGCAGAGAGAGAGCAGGGAGAGAGCAGAGAGAGAGCAGAGAGAGCAGAGAGAGAGCAGAGAGAGAGCAGAGAGAGTGCAGGGAGAGAGCAGAGAGAGAGCAGGGAGAGAGCAGAGAGAGAGCAGAGAGAGCAGAGAGAGAGCAGAGAGAGAGCAGAGAGAGCAGAGAGAGAGCAGGGAGAGAGCAGAGAGAGAGCAGAGAGAGAGCAGGAGAACAATACAGGAAGGTTTAGGCCTTTATTGCGGAGCCCTGTGGCTGGTGAAGACGTTTTATGTCCTAGATGTGGAGATGTGGAGGTGTGGAGATGTGGAGGTGTGGAGGTGTGGAGGTGTGGAGGTGTGGAGATGTGGAGGTGTGGAGGTGTGGAGATGTGGAGGTGTGGAGATGTGGAGATGTGGAGGTGTGGAGATGTGGAGGTGTGGAGATGTGGAGGTGTGGAGGTGTGGAGATGTGGAGATGTGGATTTGATTGAAACATTTTAAAACCTCTTACTTCTACCCCCTCCTTTTTCGAACATTCTGTTAAAAATCGCGCAACTTTTCAGCGTCCTGCTACTCATGCCAGGAATATAGTATATGCATATGATTAGTATGTGTGGATAGAAAACACTCTGAAGTTTCTAAAACTGGTTAAATCACGGCTGTGACTATAACAGATCGTGTGTTTCATTGAAAAACGCAAGAAAAACTGCTCTCTGAAAGCTAAAAATAATTTCCATAAGTCACTTTCATGGGTTGTTAAAAGAGGACAAAATTTAATATCGACCTGCATGCAATTCATACAAATTCCACACGATGTCGCCATTGTCGTCATTTTCAATTGAATTTTTTGTTGGAAAATCCAAGTATCTGGCTTCCGTTTCTTCCAGTCTCCACCAGGACGCTGTAAATGTGGACAATGGCAGCCATTGATTTGCAGACGAGGAGCTATTGAATATACATCGCCCTGTAATCATTTTGATAGATTATAAACGTTTACTAATACCTAAAGTTGGATTACAAAAGGATTTCGAAGTGTTTTGTGAAAGTTTATCGTCAACTTTTTTAATTTTAAAAAATGACGCAGCGTTTAAAAACGCTGTTTTTTTCTGAATGACACAGCTTCCATAGAAAGCTATTTTGGGTATATATGGACCGATTTAAACGAAAAAAAGACCCAATAGTGATGTTTATGGGGCATATAGGAGTGCCAAGAAAGAAGCTCGTCAAAGGTAATGAATGTTTTATATTTTATTTCTGCGTTTTGTGCTGCGTCGGATAAGCAGAGTCTTTGTTTACGTCGCATTCAGGCATTTTCAGGTGGTGCATGCTATCAGATAATACCTTCTCATGCTTTCGCCGAATAGCATTTTAAAAATCTGACTTGTTGGCTAGGTTCACAACGAGTGTAGCTTTAATTCAATACCCTGCTTGTGAATTTTGATCAAGGTTTGAGTTTTAACGAGTACATTTAGCATTTAGCGTAGCGCATTTGCATTTCCAGGTGCCTACTTGAGACATATGCGTCTCAAGTAGAATCAAGAAGTTAAAAGGAAAACTTTAGTTTTCGTGATAAACTCAGAAGCACCATCATAATGAGTCAATATAGTAATGATGTAAGTTGGGTGTAGAATTTCATGGGTGGAATTTGCTCTTTTTTACTTTTAGGGAGGAAGGATAGGCATGTCAAGTCGCACACATAAAATAGTCCCGGCTAGTTCAACTTCCTGTTCCTCTGTTGTTGTGTTATGTGTCTGGCACTGACATAGACATACTTCAGTAGTCACAGGGCTTCTGGGTCATACTTCAGTAGTCACAGGGCTTCTGGGTAGTCACAGGGCTTCTGGGTCATACTTCAGTAGTCACAGGGCTTCTGGGTAGTCACAGAGCTTCTGGGTCATACTTCAGTAGTCACAGGGCTTCTGGGTCATGCTTCAGTAGCGTCTTTTATCGGATCTTGAGCGTGGCTGAGTTGCACCCATGACCAGTTCGGAAACCAGATTGCATAGTGGAGAAGGTACGGTGGGATTCTAAATGGTCAGTAATCTGTTTATTAACTTGGCTTTCCAAGACTTTAGAAAGGCAGGGCAGGATGGATATAGGTCTGTAACAGTTTGGGTCTAGAGTGTCACCTCCTTTGAAGAGGGGGATGACCGCCGCAGCTTTCCAGTCTTTAGGGATCTCAGACGATACGAAAGAGAGGTTGAACAGGCTAGTAATAAGGGTTGCAATAATGGCGGCAAATAATTTTAGGAACAGAGGGTCTAGATTGTCTAGCCCAGCTGATTTCTAGGAGTCCAGATTTTGCAGCTCTTTCGAACATCAGCTGTCTGGATTTGGGTGAAGGAGAAATTGGGGAGGCTTGGGCAAGTTGCTGTGGGGGGTGCAGAGCTGTTGACCGGGGTAGGGGTAGCCAGGTGGAAAGCATGGCCAGCCGTAGTAGAATGCTTATTGAAATTCTTGATTATTGTAGATTTATCGGTGTTGACAGTGTTTTCCTAGCCTCAGTGCAGTGGGCAGCTGGGAGGAGGTGCTCTTATTCCCCATGGACTTCTGTTTGAAAAAGTTAGCCTTTGCCTGTGTATATTGGTTCCTAACTTCCCTGGAAAGCTGCATATCACGGGGGCTATTTGATGCTAACGCAGTACACCACAGGATTTGTTTTGTGCTGGTTAAGGGCAGTCAAGTCTGGAGTGAACCATGGGCTGTATCAGTTCTTAGTTCTACATTTTTTGAACGGGGCATGCTTATTTAATGGTGAGGAAAGCACTTTTAAAGAATAACCAGGCATCCTCTACTGACGGAATAAGGTCAATATCCTTCCAGGATACCTGGGCCAGGGCGATTAGAAAGGCCTGCTTGCTGAAGTGTTTTAGGGAGCATTTGACAGTCATGAGGGGTGGTCGTTTGGACGCAGACCCATTACGGATGCAGGAAATGAGGCAGTGATCGCTGAGATCCTGGTTGAAGACAGCAGAGGTGTATTTAGAGGGCAGGTTGGTCAGGATGATATCTGAGGGTGCCTGTGTTTACGGATTTGGGGTTGTACCTGGTAGGTTCCATGATAACCTGGTAGGTTCCATGATAAGGTTCCGTAGGTTCCATGATAATTTGTGTGAGATTGAGGGCATCTAGCTTAGATTGTAGGACGCCCGGGGTGTTAAGCATATCCCAGTTTAGGTCACCTAACAGTACAAACTCTGAAGATAAATGAGAGGCAATTAATTCACATATGGTGTCCAGGGCACAGCTGGGGGCTGAGGGGGGTCTGTAACAAGCGGCAACAGTGAAAGACTTATTTCTGGAAAGGTGGATTTTTAAAAGTAGAAGTTCGAACTGTTTGGGCACAGACCTGGATAGTATGACAGAATTATGCAGGCTATCTCTGCAGTAGATTGCAACTCCACCTCCTTTGGCAGTTCTATCTTGGCGGAAAATGTTGTAGCTGGGGATGGAAATGTCAGAGTTTTTGGTGGCCTTCCTAAGCCAGGATTCAGACACGGCTAGGACATCAGGGTTGGCTAGAGTGTGCTAAAGCAGTGAATTAAACACATTTAGGGAGGATGCTTCTGATGTTAACATGCATGAAACCAAGGCTTTTACGGTTACAGAATTCAACAAATGATAGCGCCTGGGGAATAGGAGTGGATCTGGGGGCTACAGGGCCTGGGTTAACCTCTACTTCACCAGAGGAACATCGAAAGAGTAGGATAAGGGTCCAGGCCAATTGGCAAAGGAGGTATTGTAGCCCTAGAATAAGCTGGTATTTGGGCCTTGCTCGAGGATAGCTCAAGGTTAGCTGGTGCTTGCTTGACCCTAAGCATACTGCTAAAGCAACACTTGAGTGGTTTAAGGGGAAACATTTAAATGTCTTGGAATGGCCTAGTCAAAGCCCAGACCTCAATCCAATTGAGAATCTGTGGTATGACTTAAAGATTGCTGTACACCAGCAGAACCCATCCAACTTGAAGGAGCTGGAGCAGTTTTGCCTTGAAGAATGGGCAAAAATCCTAGTGGCTAGATTTGCCAAGCTTATAGAAACATACACCGAGAGACTTGCAGCTGTAATTGCTGCGAAAGGTGGATCTACAAAGTTTTGACTTTGGGGGGGTGAATAGTTATTTCCATTTTTTTGTCTTATTTCTTGTTTGTTTCACAATGAAAAATACGTTGCATCTTGAAAGTGGTAGGCATGATGTGTAAATCAAATGATACAACCCCCCAAAAATCTATTTTAATTCCAGGTTGTAAGGCAACAAAATAGGAAAAATGCCAAGGGGGGTAAATACTTTCGCAAGCCACTGTATATCCCCCAACACTTCTGATCCTGTTTATATCCCCCAACACCATTGATCCTGTTTATATCCCCCAACACTACTGATCCTGTATATATCCTGCAACACCACTGATCCTGTTTATATCCCCCAACACTACTGATCCTGTTTATATCTCCCAACACTACTGATCCTGTTTATATCCCCCAACACTACTGATCCTGTTTATATCCCCCAACACTACTGATCCTGTTTATATCCCCCAACACTACTGATCCTGTTTATATCCCCCAACACCATTGATCCTGTTTATATCCCCCAACACTACTGATCCTGTTTATATCCCCCAACACTACTGATCCTGTTTATATCCCCCAACACTACTGATCATGTACTGATCCTGTTTATAACCCCCAACACTACTGATCCTGTTTATATCCCCCAACACTATTGGTCCTGTTTATATCCCCCAACACTACTGATCCTGTTTATATCCCCCAACACTATTGATCCTGTTTATATCCCCCAACACTACTGATCCTGTTTATATCCCCCAACACTACTGATCCTGTTTATATCCCCCAACACCATTGATCCTGTTTATATCCCCCAACACCACTGATCCTGTTTATATCCCCCAACACTATTGATCCTGTTTATATCCACCAACACTACTGATCCTGTTTATATCCCCCAACACTATTGATCCTGTTTATATCCCCCAACACTACTGATCCTGTTTATATCCCCCAACACTATTGATCCTGTTTATATCCCCCAACACTACTGATCCTGTTTATATCCCCCAACACTACTGATCCTGTATATATCCCCCAACACCACTGATCCTGTACTGATCCTGTTTATATCCCCCAACACTACTGATCCTGTTTATATCCCCCAACACTACTGATCCTGTTTATATCCCCCAACACTACTGATCATGTACTGATCCTGTTTATAACCTCCAACACTACTGATCCTGTTTATATCCCCCAACACTATTGATCCTGTTTATATCCCCCAACACTACTGATCCTGTTTATATCCCCCAACACTACTGATCCTGTATATATCCCCCAACACCACTGATCCTGTACTGATCCTGTTTATATCTCCCAACACTACGGATCCTGTTTATATCCCCCAACACTATTGATCCTGTGTATATCCCCCAACACTACTGATCCTGTTTATATCCCCCAACACTACTGCTCCTGTTTATATCCCCCAACACTACTGATCCTGTACTGATCATGTTCATATCCCCCAACACCACTGATCCTGTACTGATCCTGTTTATATCCCCCAACACTACTGATCCTGTTTATATCCCCCAACACCACTGATCATGTTTATATCCCCCAACACTACTGATCCTGTTTATATCCCCCCAACACTATTGATCCTGTTTATTTCCCCCAACACTACTGATCCTGTTTATATCCCCCAACACTACTGATCCTGTTTATATCCCCCAACACCACGGATCCTGTACTGATCCTGTTTATATCTCCCAACACTACTGATCCTGTTTATATCCCCCAACACCATTGATCATGTTTATATCCCCCAACACTACTGATCCTGTACTGATCCTGTTTATATCCCCCAACACTACTGATCCTGTTTATATCCCCCAACACCATTGATCCTGTACTGATCCTGTTTATATCCCCCAACACTACTGATTCTGTTTATATCCCCCAACACTACTGATCCTGTATATATCCCCCAACACCACTGATCCTGTACTGATCCTGTTTATATCTCCCAACACTACTGATCCTGTTTATATCCCCCAACACCACTGATCCTGTTTATATCCCCAACACTACTGATCCTGTTTATATCCCCCAACACTACTGATCCTGTTTATATCCCCCAACACTACTGATCCTGTACAGATCTTGTTTATATCCCCCAACACCACTGATCCTGTTTATATCTCCCAACACTACTGATCCTGTACTGATCCTGTTTATATCCCCCAACGCCACTGATCCTGTTTATATCCCCCAACACTACTGATCCTGTTTATATCCCCCAACACTACTGATCCTGTTTATATCCCCCAACACTACTGATCCTGTTTATATCCCCCAACACTACTGATCCTGTTTATATCTCCCAACACTACTGATCCTGTACTGATCCTGTTTATATCCCCCAACACCACTGATCCTGTTTATATCCCCCAACACTACTGATCCTGTTTATATCTCCCAACACTACTGATCCTGTACAGATCTTGTTTATATCCCCCAACACCACTGATCCTGTTTATATCTCCCAACACTACTGATCCTGTACTGATCCTGTTTATATCCCCCAACACCACTGATCCTGTTTATATCCCCCAACACGACTGATCCTGTTTATATCCCCCAACACCATTGATCCTGTTGATATCCCCCAACACTACTGATCCTGTTTATATCCCCCAACACCATTGATCCTGTTTATATCCCCCAACACTACTGATCCTGTACTGATCCTGTTTATATCCCCCAACACCACTAACCCTGTTTATATCCCCCAACACTACTGATCCTATTTATATCCCCCAACACCACTGATCCTGCACTGATCCTGTTTATATCTCCCAACACTACTGATCCTGTTTATATCCCCCAACACTACTGATCCTGTTTGTATCCCCCAACACTACTGATCCTGTACTGATCCTGTTCATATCCCCCAACACCACTGATCCTGTACAGATCCTGTTTATATCACCCAACACCATTGATCCTGTACTGATCCTGTTTATATCCCCCAACACTACTGATCCTGTTTATATCCCCCAACACTACTGATCCTGTACTGATCCTGTTTATATCCCCCAACACCACTGATCCTGTTTATATCTCCCAACACCACTGATCCTGTTTCTATCCCCCAACACTACTGATCCTGTTTATATCCCCCAACACCATTGATCCTGTTGATATCTCCCAACACTACTGATCCTGTTTATATCCCCCAACACTACTGATCCTGTTTATATCCCCCAACACCACTGATCCTGTTTATATCCCCCAACACCACTGATCCTGTTTATATCCCCCAACCCTACTGATCCTGTTTATATCCCCCAACACTACTGCTCCTGTACTGATCATGTTTATATCTCCCAACACTACTGATCCTGTTTATATCCCCCAACACTACTGATCCTGTTTATATCCCCCAACACTACTGATCCTGTTTATATCCCCCAACACTACTGATCCTGTTTATGTCCCCCAACACTACTGATCCTGTTTTTGTCCCCCAACACTACTGATCCTGTTTATATCCCCCAACACCACTGATCCTGTTTATATCCCCCAACACCACTGATCCTGTTTATATCCCCCAACACTACTGATCCTGTTTATATCCCCCAACACTACTGATCCTGTACTGATCCTGGTTATATCCCCCAACACTACTGATCCTGTTTTTATCCGCCAACACTACTCATCCTGTTTCTATCCCCCAACACTACTGATCCTGTTTATATCCCCCAACACCATTGATACTGTTCACATCCTTGTGAGGAAACGGTTGACATGTAGACACACTGGTGACCTTTGTGAGGAAACGGTTGGCACGTGGACACACTGGTGACCTTTGTGAGGAAACGGTTGGCACGTGGACACACTGGTGACCTTTGTGAGGAAACTGTTGGCACGTGGACACACTGGTGAACTTTGTGAGGAAACTGTTGGCACGTGGACACACTGATGACCTTTGTGAGGAAACTGTTGGCATGTGGACACACTGGTGACCTTTGTGAGGAAACTGTTGGCACGTGGACACACTGGTGAACTTTGTGAGGAAACTGTTGGCATGTGGACACACTGGTGACCTTTGTGAGGAAACTGTTGGCACGTGGACACACTGGTGACCTTTGTTGCAGAGTCTTTGGTTTTTTGTCAGTGATGGGATTTGAGTTTTGGAATGTTTCAATGCGCCTTATGCTTTCTTAACGCTATCAGTGTGTCCCATAACATGTGTGATAAATTTACTGTTCATGGTATCTCTCTGATGCATTCACCAGACTGTCAACTTTTGACCTGACATTTACTTAAATTGAATAAAATAAACTCTATTGATACTCGAAGGGGAAATGTGATGTATTGGATGACTTGTGAACAACTTTTACTGCCGGCACTGTTTCTGACACTACACCACTGTTGTTTCCCCCTTACAGGAGGAGTACAGGGCCGAGAGCATCAGCTGGCACAACATCGACTACATCGACAACACAGGCTGCATCAACCTCATCAGCAAGAAGCCCACCGCGCTGCTCCACCTGCTGGACGAAGAGTGCAAGTACGTGAGCTGTCATGTCGGAGCCTTTCTCCTTCCTTTTTACTGCACATTTACACATTTAGTCATTTAGCTGACGCTCCTAAAGCACTACCTCAGGGCGGTTTCCTGCCACATTTAGAGGTGTACTTTCTTAGCCATGGCTCCTAAAGCACTACCTCAGGGCGGTTTCCTGCCACATTTAGAGGTGTACTTTCTTAGCCATGGCTCCTAAAGCACTACCTCAGGGCGGTTTCCTGCCACATTTAGAGGTGTACTTTCTTAGCCATGGCTCCTAAAGTATTACCTCAGGGCGGTTTCCTGCCACATTTAGAGGTGTACTTTCTTAGCCATGGCTCCTAAAGCACTACCTCAGGGCGGTTTCCTGACACATTTAGAGGTGTACTTTCTTACCCATGACATCCATCCGCAGTAAAAAATAAAAGGACCCGTTCTCGAATGTCCTCAGGCTCCATAGAACATAGTTTTGGGGTGAAGATTTAGACCGGGCTCAGAAGAACGTGGTAGGCTATGTTTTGGTTATATGTCAAACTTCTTTAGAACAAAGCCAATGGAAAACCAAGTTGGTTACATTGCTGGACCAACACTCATTGCCAATGACCTTAGAATCATCCCACATGAGCAGAGCACAGACAAGATGAGGAATATAGGCTAACAACACTCTTCATTAGTAGCAAAATACTTGATTGATTACAACATTAGCCAAGCTAACTTAAGCACATAAAAACACGCTATCTCATATATTTGCCTTTCTGGGGCACACGCCCTATATAAAGCCTCTCAGATAGGCCACTGCACAATCCCATTTCAATCCCTCGGAAATTAAACCCCCCCCTCGCATACAAAAACACAGGACCGCCATGACCATATTAGCCGCGTGAGCTAGCTAACCTAACCTAACCTATCCACTTAGGGCTGTTAGTAGTGTTACTTTATGGGAGCTTGTTTTAGTGAATGGCGTGGTGTTGCTTTAAGGGAGCTTGTTTTAGTGAGTGGTGTTGCTTTAAGGGAGCTTGTTTTAGTGAGTAGTGTTACTTTAAGGGAGCTTGTTTTAGTGTGTAGTGTGGTGTTGCTTTAAGGGAGCATGTTTTAGTGAATGGCGTGGTGTTGCTTTAAGGAACATGTTTTAGTGAATGGTGTGGTGTTGCTTTAAGGGAGCTTGTTTTAGTGTGTAGTGTGGTGTTGCTTTAAGGGAGCATGTTTTAGTGAATGGTGTGGTGTTGCTTTAAGGGAGCTTGTTTTAGTGAGTGGTGTTGCTTTACGGGAGCTTGTTTTAGTGAGTGGTGTTGCTTTAAGGGAGCTTGTTTTGATGAGTAGTGTTACTTTAAGGGAGCTTGTTTTAGTGAGTAGTGTTACTTTAAGGGAGCTTGTTTTAGTGTGTAGTGTGGTGTTGCTTTAAGGGAGCTTGTTTTAGTGAGTGGTGTGATCTGGAACCATTTGGAACCAGTAGATACCCTAGTCTCCCATCCTACAGTCCTAACCCTAGTCCCCACCCTCTTCTCTGTCCCTTTAGTTTCCCCCAGGCCTCGAACCAGACCCTGCTGGACAAGTTCAAACGGCAGCATGAGGGGAACAGCTACATCGAGTTCCCCGTCGTCATGGAGCCCGCCTTCATTATCTGCCACTACGCCGGCAAAGTCAAGTACGGCATCAAGGTAAGGACTGCTGACGTGACCACATGTCCCTGTAGATTCAGTGACAGTCACAACCCATCCGCGAATCATTCGTTCACAACAGCTCTGTGTGTCAACCTATATGATAGCCTTATGTCAGAGTTGTGATATTACTGACGGACACTACTGGCAAGGTTTTGTCCATTAATGGTAAAATCAAATCAATTTATTTAGCCTTTCTTACATCAGCTGATATCTCAAAGTGCTGTACAGAAACCCAGCATTAAACCCCAAACAGCAACCAATGCAGGTGTAGAAGCACGGTGGCTAGGAAAAACTCCCTAGAAAGGCTGGAACCTAGGAAGAAACCTAGAGAGGAATCAGACTATGAGGGGTGGCCAGTCCTCTTCTGGCTGTGCCGGGTGGAGATTATAACAGAACATGGCCAAGATGTTCAAATGTTCATAAATGACCAGCATGGTCAAATAATAATAATCACAGTAGTTGTCGAGGGTGCAGCAAGTCAGCACCTCAGGAGTAAATGTCAGTTGGCTTTTCATAGCTGATCATTGAGTATCTCTACCACTCTAGCTGTCTCTAGAAAGTTGAAAACAGCAGGTCTGGGACAGGTAGCACGTCTGGTGAACAGGTCAGGGTTCCATAGCCACAGGCAGAACAGTTGAAACTGGAGCAGCAGCACAGCCAGGTGGACTGGGGACAGCAAGGAGTCATCATGCCGAGTAGTCCTGAGGCATGGTCCTAGGGCTCAGGTCCTCCGAGAGAGAGAGAGAAAGAAAGAAAGAAAGAGAGAATTAGAGAGAGCACACTTAAATTCACACAGGACACCGGATAAGACAGAAGAAATACTCCAGATATAACAGACTGACCCTAGCCCCCCGACACATAAACTACTGCAGCATAAATACTGGAGGCTGAGACAGGAGGGGTCAGGAGACACTGTGGCCCCATCCGATGATACCCCTGGACAGGGCCAAACAGGCAGGATATAACACTTTGCCAGAGGACACCCCCCACACCACTAGAGGGATATCTTCAACTACCAACTTACCATCCTGAGACAAGGCCGAGTATAGCCCACAAAGATCTCCGACCACGGCACAACCCAACGGGGGGCGCCAACCGAAACAGGAAGATCACGTCAGTGACTCAACCCACTCAAGTGACGCACTTCTCCTAGGGACAGCATGGAAGAGCACCAGTAAGTAAGCCAGTGACTCAGCCCCTGTAATAGGGTTAGAGGCAGAGAATCCCAGTGGAAAGAGGGGAACTGGCCAGGCAGAGACAGCAAGGGCGGTTCATTGCTCCAGAGCCTTTCCGTTCACCTTCCCACTCCTGGGCCAGACTACACTCAATCATATGACCCACTGAAGAGATGAGTCTTCAGTAAAGACTTGAAGGTTGAGACCGAGTCTGCGTCTCTGACATGGTTAGGCAGACCGTTCCATAAAAATGGAGCTCTATAGGAGAAAGCCCGGCCTCCAGCTGTTTGCTTAGAAATTCTAGGGACAATTAGGAGGCCTGCGTCTTGTGACCGTGTAGGTATGTACGGCAGGACCAAATCAGAAAGATAGGTAGGAGCAAGCCCATGTAATGCTTTGTAGGTTAGCAGTAAAACCTTGAAATCAGCCCTTGCCTTAACAGGAAGCCAGTGTAGGGAGGCTAGCACTGGAGTAATATGATAACACTGAATATACACTGAAAAATACAAAATCAAATAAAAATATAGGACAAAACACACATCACGACAAGAGAGACAACACAACACTACATAAAGAGAGACCTAAGGCAACAACACAGCATGACAGCACAACATGACAACAACATGGTAGCAGCACAACATGCCAACAACATGGTAGCAACACCACATGACAACAACATGGTAGCAACACAACATGACAACAACATGGTAGCAACACAACATGACAACAACATGGTAGCAACACCACATGACAACAACATGGTAGCAACACCACATGACAACAACATGGTAGCAGCACAACATGACAACAACATGGTAGCAGCACAACATGACAACAACATGGTAGCAACACCACATGACAACAACATGGTAGCAACACCACATGACAACAACATGGTAGCAGCACAACATGACAACAACATGGTAGCAGCACAACATGACAACAACATGGTAGTAACACAACACAGAAGCAGCACAATGTGGTAGCAGCACAAAACATGGTACAAACATTATTGGGCACAGACAACAGCACAAAGGGCAAGAAGGTAGAGACAACAATACATCACACAAAGCAGCCACAACTGTCAGTGTCCATGATTGAGTCTTTGAGTGACAAGCTTGTAGCGTCATACGCAAGAAGACTTGAGGCTGTAATTGCTGCCAAAGGTGCTTCAACAACGTACTGAGTAAGTACTGTCGTTATGGGGTGTTGTGTGTAGATTGATGAGGGAAAATAACAATTTAATCTATTTTAGAATAAGGCTGTAGCATTACAAAATATTGGAAAAGTCAAGGGGTCTGAATACTTTCCGAATGTACTGTATGTTAAGCATCAGACTGAAACAGAGACGGACTTTCTGGACTGTATAGTAGATCCAGTGGATAGATCTCATCACTATATTCTGCCCCTACAGGACTTCAGGGAGAAGAACACTGATCACATGCGTCCGGACATCGTGGCCCTGTTGAAGAGCAGTAAGAACGCCTTCATCTGTGGCCTGATGGGCATCGACCCGGTGGCCACCTTCCGCTGGGCCGTCCTCAGAACCTATTTCAGAGCCATGGTAGCCTTCAGGGAGGCTGGGAAGAGACACGCCGACAAGAAGACTGGTGAGACCATAGACTGCTGGTCTATACATGGGGTGGCAGGGTAGCCTAGTGGTTAGAGTGTTGGACTAGTAACCGAAAGGTTGCAAGTTCGAATCCCTAAGCTGACAAGGTACAAATTTGTCGTTCTACCCCTCAACAGGCAGTTAACACACTGTTCCTAGTTAAATAAAGGTAAAATAGCTATACACACAGACTCTTGAACATACACATTAGGCTTCATCTCCTATTATTACATGGTGAGCTTCCACATTAGGCTTCATCTCCTATAAATACATGTTGAGCTTCCACATTAGTCTTCATCTCCTTCGGTTGCATGACATTGTCAAACTTTTCGCCAACTTAACACAAGTCTCTCTCTCTCTCTCTCTCTCCCTCTCCCTCCCTCCCTCCCTCCCTCCCTCCCTCCCTCTCCCCCCCCCAGTGAATGATGCTGCTGTACCGTGTGTTGTCAAGAGCGTTGACAGCTTCAGCTTCCTCCACCACCCTGTGCACCAGAGGAGCCTTGAGATCCTGCAGAGATGCAAAGATGAGAAATACAGTAAGAAGACTCCAAGTCCCACAATGCTCTATGCTACCCAGCTCTCTTTACCTGGGCTTACAAATAAGGAAGCAAACAATTAGCTAGTTCTGAATTAACTTGTTCTCACTCGATGAAAGGCCCAACTGTGTGATATTACAGCCGTTTTTGATCATTTAACACAGGGATGGGCTACTCTGATGAGGGTGGATCTGAACTCGTCATGAGGGGCCGCAATTGCTCGTGGGTCTGCGTACCCAATTTTATAACTAATTTCCTGGAATTGTACACATTCTGCCATAAGGTAGAGAGAAATGTTTGCCGTTTTGAATATGATATCTGAGTGAGACTGACTAAAGTGACTATGGATAGATAATAAACCAAGTGTGTGAGGGGGGTCAATGCAATTAGTCTGGGTGTCCATTTGATTATCTGTTCAGGAGTCTTATGGCGTGGGGGTAGAAGCTGTTAAGAAGCCTTCTGGACCTAGAGTTGGCGCTCCAGTATCGCTTTCCGTGTGGTAGCGGAGAGAACTTACTTGATCCAATATCTTGTTCTTACTTGATCTGATATCACCATTCAATAATGGAGTTGCATGTGTATCCTTCTCTCTCTCTCCTTAACTCTCTCTCTCTCCTCATGTCTCTCTCTCTCCTCATGTTTCTCTCTCTCCTTAACTTTCTCTCTCTCCTCATGTCTCTCTCTCTCCTCCTGTCTCTCTCTCTCTCCTTAACTCTCTCTCTCTCCTTAACTCTCTCTCTCTCCTCATGTCTCTCTCTCTCCTCATGTCTCTTTCTCTCTCCTTAACTCTCTCTCTCTCCTCATGTCTCTCTCTCTCCTTAACTATCTCTCTCTCCTCATGCCTCTCTTTCTCTCCTTAACTCTCTCTCTCTCCTTAACTCTCTCTCTCCTCATGTCTCTCTCTCTCCTCATGTCTCTCTCTCTCCTCATGTCTCTCTCTCTCCTCATGTCTCTCTCTCTCATGTCTCTCTCTCTCCTCATGTCTCTCTCTCTCATATCTCTCTCTCTCCTCATGTCGCTCTCTCAACTCTCTCTCTTCTCACGTCTCTCTCTCTCCTCATGTCTCTCTCTCTCACGACTCTCTCTCTCCTCATGTCTCTCTCTCTCAACTCTCTCTCTTCTCATGTCTCTCTCTCTCTCATCAACTCTCTCTCTTCTCATGTATCTCTTTCTCTCCTCAACTCTCTCTCTCCTCATGTCTCTCTCTCCTCATGTCTCTCTCTTCTCATGTCCCTCTCTTTCCTCAACCCTCTCTCTCCTCATGTCTCTCTCTCCTCTTGTCTCTCTCTCTCTCCTCATGTCTCTCTCTTTCTTCTCATGTCTCTCTCTCTTCTCATGTCTCTCCTCATGTCTCTCTCTCTCTCCTCAACTCTCTCTCTCCTCAACTCTCTCTCTCTCGTCTCTCTCTCCTCAACTCTCTCTCTTCTCAACTCTCTCTCTCTCTTCTCAACTCTCTCTCTCTCTCCTCAACTCTCTCTCTCCTCATGTCTCTCTGTCTCCTCAACTCTCTCTCTCTCTCGTCTCTCTCACCTCAACTCTCTCTCTCGTCTCTCTCTCCTCAACTCTCTCTCTTCTCAACTCTCTCTCTCTCTTCTCAACTCTCTCTCTCTCTCCTCAACTCTCTCTCTCCTCATGTCTCTCTGTCTCCTCAACTCTCTCTCTCTCGTCTCTCTCACCTCAACTCTCTCTCTCTTCTCAACTCTCTCTCTCTCTCCTCAACTCTCTCTCTCCTCATGTCTCTCTGTCTCCTCAACCCTCTCTCTCCTCATGTCTCTCTGTCTCCTCAACCCTCTCTCTCCTCATGTCTCTCTCCTCAACTCTCTGTCCGTCCTCCCTTCCATCTCTGTCTTGTACAGATATCACTCGAAAGAATCCCCGGACGCCCTTGTCAGATCTCCAGGGCAGCAACACACTGAAGGAAAAGCCCACCAGGTACCTATCACACTGTTTTATGGATTCTCAAAGCATAAATTTACTTTTTATGGATACATTTTTCACTCTTTCTCTCCCTCTCCCCCCTCTCTTTCTGTCACTCTATCTCTCCTCTAGGGATGGTTATGGCGTGGGCAGTAACGGGCGTTGCTCCAGACAGGGTGGTCTGTCCTCCTCTGGCACAGAGTTTGATGATGGCATCTTCTTCAACTCTACTAGCAGCAAGCTGCTGGAGAGGGCACAGAGCATCCTCATGTGTGTATGACTACAAAGTCAAATCAAAGTGTATCGGTCGTGTACACCGTTTTTGCAGACGTTATCTCTGCTGCAGGGAAATGCCGATGTTTCCAGCTCCAAAAATGCAGCAATATCAAGTACCACAATAACAATACACACAATCTAAAAGTTAAAAAGAACAAAGACATTAAGACAGAAATATTAGAGGTCTGGGACCCAGAGTCAGAGTATGAATACATCTACACCAAGTTGGACAAAACATTAGAAACAGAGTCTGGAATATAATTACATCTACACTGAATGGACAAAACATTAGGAACAGAGTCAGGAATATAAATACATCTACACTGATACACTGAATGGACAAAACATTAGGAACAGAGTCTGGAATATAAATACATCTACACTGAATGGACAAAACATTAGGAACAGAGTCTGGAATATAAATACATCTACACTGATACACTGAATGGACAAAACATTAGGAACAGAGTCTGGAATATAAATACATCTACACTGATACACTGAATGGACAAAACATTAGGAACAGAGTCAGGAATATAAATACATCTACACTGAATGGACAAAACATTAGGAACAGAGTCAGGAATATAAATACATCTACACTGATACACTGAATGGACAAAACATTAGGAACAGAGTCAGGAATATAAATACATCTACACTGATACACTGAATGGACAAAACATTAGGAACAGAGTCTGGAATATAAATACATCTACACTGATACACTGAATGGACAAAACATTAGGAACAGAGTCTGGAATATAAATACATCTACACTGAATGGACAAAACATTAGGAACAGAGTCTGGAATATAAATACATCTACACTGATACACTGAATGGACAAAACATTAGGAACAGAGTCTGGAATATAAATACATCTACACTGATACACTGAATGGACAAAACATTAGGAACAGAGTCTGGAATATAAATACATCTACACTGATACACTGAATGGACAAAACATTAGGAACAGAGTCAGGAATATAAATACATCTACACTGATACACTGAATGGACAAAACATTAGGAACAGAGTCTGGAATATAAATACATCTACACTGAATGGACAAAACATTAGGAACAGAGTCAGGAATATAAATACATCTACACTGATACACTGAATGGACAAAACATTAGGAACAGAGTCTGGAATATAATTACATCTACACTGATACACTGAATGGACAAAACATTAGGAACAGAGTCAGGAATATAAATACATCTACACTGATACACTGAATGGACAAAACATTAGGAACAGAGTCTGGAATATAAATACATCTACACTGATACACTGAATGGACAAAACATTAGGAACAGAGTCAGGAATATAAATACATCTACACTGAATGGACAAAACATTAGGAACAGAGTCTGGAATATAAATACATCTACACTGAATGGACAAAACATTAGGAACAGAGTCTGGAATATAAATACATCTACACTGAATGGACAAAACATTAGGAACAGAGTCTGGAATATAAATACATCTACACTGATACACTGAATGGACAAAACATTAGGAACAGAGTCAGGAATATAAATACATCTACACTGAATGGACAAAACATTAGGAACAGAGTCAGGAATATAAATACATCTACACTGATACACTGAATGGACAAAACATTAGGAACAGAGTCAGGAATATAAATACATCTACACTGATACACTGAATGGACAAAACATTAGGAACAGAGTCTGGAATATAAATACATCTACACTGATACACTGAATGGACAAAACATTAGGAACAGAGTCAGGAATATAAATACATCTACACTGATACACTGAATGGACAAAACATTAGGAACAGAGTCTGGAATATGAATACATCTACACTGAATGGACAAAACATTAGGAACAGATATACATCTAGGTGAATGGTGTGTATGGACAGTGTGTATGAATAGAAAAGATGTGTACTGCAGTTCGAGTCTGACCACACACACTCAAACCATGATCAGCCAGTGTTCAATCCACTGTCAATGTGTGTCCATACTTTATGATTCTCCTGGTGGAGAGCACAGGGCGTAGAGTATTGACAAGTGTGACCATCACCATGAACGCTCAAGCCACAGTCAGAAACCATGGACAGGCAGTGGTCAATGTGTGTTCATATACAGTACGTTAATTATGTAGTTTATCTGACAACCAATCTCTCTCCCAAAGGCGGAACAAAAACTACAAGTCCAAGCCCAGCTTACCGAAGGTAAGGTCCTGACAAAGTCGTGGCCATCTTACTCACCTTGAAAGTACAAGTGATATTTTCCTCTATGGTTTCAATGTGACATACGATCTAATTCTAGGAGGAAATCTCAATAGTGATGTAATGAATTACAGCACTACAGTGAATTTACAAAGCTTTATGGAGACGAGCACAGATGGACAGTAACAGTTTAGAAGAGGAATAGGTCTGTGCATTCTTTGGAATACTATACTGTCTGACCGTGTTCTAATGGCGCTTCCTGTATCTGAGCAGCACCTGTTGGACGTGAAGTCTCTGAGGTACCTGAGCAGCGTGACCCTCCACGACCGCATCACTAAGTCCCTCCTCCTCCTGCACAAGAAGAAGAAAACCCCCAGCATCAGCGCCCAGTTCCAGG